>NC_048303.1:77273320-77417050 GCF_013100865.1 Trachemys scripta elegans
GTCTCGGGTCGTGGGGGGGGGGGGGGGTTAGTTTTTTTTCTGGGCCTGCGAAATTTTAACAAAAAAACCCCACCCCCCTCCTTGCCTGAGGGGGGCCCAACCAAGCCCCCCCACACTGCCCCCCCCCCCCCCAACTGGCTGAGATTGGCCAAGCTTCTGCAGCACTCTACAAGCTATGCTTGGTATGTGGGAAAGGAGGGCGCAGAAGCTTACCATGGCCGCATGCAAGCCGAATTCTGTTGCCCAGACCTGTGATCTCTAGCAGCAAAGCCACAGGCACTCAGCATTAAGAGGCAAAATGCGACCTTGCACAGAAATCACATGTGCTATGTAATGTGAACAGTGTTGGTCACCGTGAAAGAGTATAAGCATTGTTCTGCAAAATGTAGCTTTTAAAACAATTCTCTCTTTTTTCCCCTCCCTACAGCAGCTGCAAATACCTCAAGCCTCCCTCCTCCATCCCGAAGGTTATCACAGATAAGGCGTCATAAGAAGAGAACGCGAGATGAGATGTTTTCGGAAATTATGGAATCCAGCCGCAGTGACAGAGCTCATGTGAATGAGTGGAAGGAAACAGTTTCAAAGTATAGGAAAGAAGTCAGTGAACGTGAGGAGAGGAGGGACCAACGTGAGGAGAGGAGGGACCAACGTGAGGAGAGGAGAGACGCTCGAGATGAGAGGTGGCGGCAGGAAGACCAGAGGATGAAGTATGCAACGCTGGGGCTGCTCCGGCGTCTGGTGGAGGTTCAGGAACGGCTGCTGGAAAACAGACTGCCGCTTCAGCCCCTGTTCCACCCTCCCCATGTTCCGTATCCTCCTCACCCAGACGTGTAAGAACGCGGGGGGGGGGAGGCTCCGTACACCTTCCCATTCCACCCCAGTAGACAGCCCAACCAAAAGGCTGTCATTTTTTTAACCTTTTCTTTGTGGCTTTTTCCTTCCCAGCAATCCTCCTCCCAAATACCACCCGGGTTCCCTCCCTCTTTTTCTAATCTATTAATAAAGAATAAATGATTTTTAAATGATAGTGACTTTATTTGGTTTGAAAGAAAGCTGGGGGAAGGGGCAGGGTGGGTTCCTTACAGAAAATCAGTCAATAAAGGGGGCGGGTTTTCATGAAGGAGAAACAAACAGATATTTCACACTGTAGCCTGGCCAGCCATGAAACTGGTTTTTAAAGCTTCTCTGATGCACAGCGCTTCATGGTGTGCTCTTCTAATCGCCCTGGTGTCTGGCTGCGCGTAATCAGCAGCCAGGCGATTTGCCTCAGCCTCCCACCCCGCCATAAAGGTCTCCCCCTTACTTTCACAGAGATTGTGGAGCACACAGCAAGCAGAAATAACAATGGGGAGATTTCTTTGGCTGAGGTCAGAGCGAGTCAATAATGAACGCCAGCGGCCTTTTAAACGGCCAAATGCACATTCTACCACCATTCTGCACTTGCTTAGCCTGTAGTTAAACAGCTCCTGACTCCTGTCCAGGCTGCCTGTGTATGGCTTCATAAGCCATGGCATTAAGGGGTAGGCTGGGTCCCCAAGAATAACTATGGGCATTTCAACATCCCCAACGGTTATTTTCTGGTCCGGAAAGTAAATCCCTTGCTGCAGCCCTTTAAACAGAGTAGTGTTCCTGAAGACGCGAGCGTCATGAACCCTTCCCGCCCAGCCCGCGTTGATGTTGGTGAAACGTCCCTTGTGATCCACAAGTGCTTGCAGCACCATTGAAAAGTACCCCTTGCGGTTTATGTACTCGGTGGCTTGGTGCTCCGGTGCCAAGATAGGGATATGGGTTCCGTCTATTGCCCCACCACAGTTAGGGAATCCCATTGCAGCAAAACCATCCACTATAGCCTGCACATTTCCCAGAGTCACTAACTTTCGTAGCAGCACCTGAGTGATTGCTTTGGCTACTTGCATCACAGCAGCCCCCACAGTAGATTTGCCCACTCCAAATTGATTCCCGACTGACCGGTAGCTGTCTGGCGTTGCAAGCTTCCACAGGGCTATCGCCACGCGCTTCTCAACTGTGAGGGCTGCTCTCATCTTGGTATTCTGGCGTTTCAGGGCAGGGGACAGCAAGTCACAAAGTTCCATGAAAGTGCCCTTACGCATGCGAAAGTTCTGCAGCCACTGGGAATCGTCCCAGACCTGCAACACTATGCGGTCCCACCAGTCTGTGCTTGTTTCCCTTGCCCAGAATCGGCGTTCCATGTCTAGAATCTGCCCCATTAACAACATGATCTCCAAAGCACCGGGGCCTGTGGTTTCACTGAATTCTGTATCCGTGTCCGTGTCCATGTCCTCATCATGCTTGTCGCTGCGCTGCCACCGCCGCTGCCTCCTCGCCTCGTTTTTCTGGTCCTGGCTGAGCATAAACTCCACGAGAACGCGCGAGGTGTTTACAATATTCATGACTGCTGTCTTGAGCTCAGCGGGCTCCATGCTTGCCGTGGTATGGAGTCTGCAGTGTTCACCCACCCAGGAAAAAAGGCGTGAAAATGGTTGTCTGCTGTCCGTTGCTTTCATGCAGGGAGGGAGGGAGGAGGTGAGGCTGTACCCAGAACCACCTGCGACGATGTTTTTTGTCCCATCAGGCACTGGGATCTTAACCCACAATCCCAATGGGCGCGGGAGACTGCGGGAACTATGGGATAGCTATGGAATTGCTACCCACAGTGCAATGGTGCAGAAATCGACGCTAGCCCCGGTACTTGGACGCACACCACCGAAGTAATGTGCTTAGTGTGGCCGCATTCATTTCTACTTTATACAACCTGTTTTTCAAATCCGAATTATCTAAATTCGGATTAATCCCGTAGTGTAGACATACCCTTAGTTCCTGGAGAAGGCGCAAACCCCTCCCATTGCTGCTTCACCAACTGTAATGGCCCCTTAACCTCGCGGCCATACACAAGTTCAAATGGTGAAAACCCTAAACTGGGATGTGGTACAGCCCTGTAGGCGAAAAGCAACTGCTGCAACACTAGGTCCCAATCATTTACGAATTTACGTATCATGGCCCCCAAAGTTCCATTAAACCTCTCCACCAGGCCATTGGTTTCATGGTGGTAAGGGGTGGCAACCAAGTGATTCACCCCATGAGCTTCCCACAGGTTTTCCATGGTCCCTGCCAGGAAATTAGTTCCCGAATCTGTAAGGATGTCAGAGGGCCAACCTACCCTGGCAAAAATGTCTGTTAATGCCTGGCACACACTTTTAGCCCTGGTGTTGCTTAAGGGTACTGCTTCCGGCCATCGGGTAGCAAAATCCATGAAAGTCAGTATGTACTGCTTTCCTCTGGGTGTCTTCTTTGGGAAAGGACCCAGAATATCCACAGCTACTTGCTGAAATGGGACCTCAATTATGGGTAGTGGCTGGAGAGGGGCTTTAACCTGGTCTTGGGGCTTTCCCACTCATTGGCACACCTCACAAGACCGGACATAATTAGCAACGTCCTTGCCCATTCCCTCCCAGTGGAAGGACTTCCCCAACCGGTCTTTGGTTCTGTTCACCCCAGAATGGCCACTGGGATGATCATGGGCTAAGCTCAAGAGCTTTACCCGATACTTAGTGGGAACTATCAACTGTCTTTGAGGATGCCAGTCTTCCTGGTGCCCACCAGAAAGAGTCTCCTTGTATAAAAGTCCTTGTTCTACAACAAACCGGGATCGGTTAGAAGAGCTGAGAGGCGGTGGGGTGCTCTGCGCCGCCGCCCAAGCTTTCTGAAGGCTGTCATCTGCTTCCTGCTCGGCCTGGAACTGTTCCCTTGATGCTGGAGACATCAGTTCTTCCTTGGACTGTGGACTGGGGCTTGGTCCCTCTGGAAGCGATGCAGGTGCGGGGGCTGTTTCCATTTACTGTGAACCGCTGTCCGCTGGTGCACTATGTGGTATCTCAGGCTCTGGCTGAGCCTCTTGGGTAGGGTTATCTGCTGCCTCCACCAGGTCAGGCTCGCTGGTGCCCTCTGACGTTGAAGTTGTAGACTGGTTTGCAAGCGCTGGACTCAGTGCTGGCAATGGTTCTGGTGCTGGTTGCGTTGCCAGTTCCGGTTCTGGGACTGGCTTTGGCTGGGTCTCTGGGATTGGATCCACTACGGCTGTTGCAGTCGTTGGCAGGGGATCCGGTTCCACCACCATTGTTTGGGTCTCTGGTAACACAGACGGGGCCCTGGTGGACGGCTCAGGAACAGGGATGGGGGTGAACGCTTGCTTAGCCTGGCTGCGGGTGACTATTCCCACCCTCTTGGCTAGCTTCACATGGTTGGCCAAATCTTCCCCCAGCAGCATGGGAATGGGATAATTGTCATAGACTGCAAAAGTCCACATTCCTGACCAGCCCTTTATTGGACATGCAACGTGGCTGTAGGCAAGGTTACAGACTGTGACACAAAGGGTTGAATTGTCACTGTAGCCTCCGGGTTGATGAGTTTGGGGTCCACTAGGGATTGGTGGATAGTTGACACTTGTGCCCCAGTGTCCCTCCAAGCGATAACCTTCTTTCCGCCCACTCTCAAGGTTTCCCTTCGCTCCAAGGGTATGAGAGAGGCATCTGGGTCTGGGGATCTTTCATGTGATTGGGGTGTAATGAACTGTAATCGGTTGGGGTTCTTGGGGCAGTGAGCCTTTATATGTCCCAGTTCATTACATTTAAAACATCGCCCTGCTAAGGTATCACCGGGGTGATGTTGGTTGGTAGAGACTGGTGGGGTGAGAAGGCGTCTGGGGTTTCCCTTGGGATGTGGGTGGGGCCTTGGGTTGTCCCCGGTGGTAAGGTTTTGTTTCGGCTTGCCCTGATATTCGCTCCAACTGCTACTAGTTTTTTTCTTTTCTGCCACCTCCACCCATTTGGCTCCAATCTCCCCCACCTCAGTTACAGTTTTGGGCTTCCTATCTAGGATGTACCTTTCTATTTCCTCAGGAACACCCTCTAAAAACTGCTCCATTTGCATTAGGAAGGGCAACTCTTCCATAGATTCAACATTTGCTCCTGATATCCAGGCATCCCAATTTTTCCCAATGTGGTAGGCATGTCGGGTAAATGACACATCGGGTTTCCACTTTAGGGCTCTGAACCGCCGACGGGCATGCTCAGGTGTTAGCCCCATTCTGATTCTGGCCTTGTTTTTAAAAAGTTCATAACTGTTCATTTGTTCCTTAGGCATTTCAGCCGCCAACTCTGCTAAGGGTCCACTGAGCTGCGACCTCAGCTCTACCATGTACTGGTCTGGAATGATGCTGTATCCAAGGCAGGCCCTTTCAAAATTTTCTAAGAAGGCCTCAGTATCATCGCCTGCCTTATAGGTGGGGAATTTTCTGGGATGGGAAGTGGTACCTGGAGAGGGGTTGTTAGGATTGGCTGGTGCATCCTGCTTAGCCTTTGCTACTTCCAGTTCATGCTTCCTTTCTTTTTCTCTCTCCTCCATCTCCTTTTCTTTCAGCTCCATAGTTCTCTTGTGAGCCTCCTCTTTGGCTTTTTCCAGCTCCATCTCTCTCTTGTGGGCCTCCTCTTTGGCTTTTTCCAGCTTCATCTCTCTTTCATGAGCCTCCTTTTTGGCTTTCTCTTCTCTTGCTCTCTGCTCTGTCTCGAGTTTTGTTAATTGAAGCAGTCTCTGATGTTTTCTTTCATTTTCTTCTGCTTCTAGTTTGGCCAGTTCTATTTTTTTAGCTACTTCTTTGGTAGTCATTTTCCTGTTTTCTTGTGCTGGGTCACCCCCTCTGCAGTTGACTGAAACTGGGAAGCTCTCAGCTCTGGCTGCTGCTGAGTTAACAGAGACTTTCTAACTAGCTACTCCCGAGGATGTAAAAAGAAAAAAAAAAAACAATTCAGCTTGTAAATTCCTTTTACCCTGTCGTTTGTTTGCTCATTTGAACACTTCTCTTAACAAAGGACCTTGTTAAAAAAAACTTAACACCTCTGCCTTCAGGCAAGGAGAGATAAGATATGCATCTATCTACAGCTCTGCTTTTCAAGCAGCTAGAAGGAAAAAAAATCTTACTGGCTTTTGGGTTTAAAATGATCCCACCGCTCTGCCACCATGTCAAGGCTGTATCCCCACTTTGAACTTTAGGGTACAAATGTAGGGGCCTGCATGAAAACTTCTAAGCTTAACTACCAGCTTAGCTCTGGTCCCGCTGCCACCATTCTCTCCCTCGGAAGCCTTGAAACCTTTCACCAATTCCCTGGTGAATACAGATCCAAACCCCTTGGATTTTAAAACAAGGAGAAATTAACCATTCCCCCTCCTTCCTCCCACCAACTCCTGGTGAATACAGATCCAACCCCCTTGGTTCTAAAACAAGGAAAAATCAATCAGGTTCTTAAAAAGAAGGCTTTTAATTAAAGAAAAAGGTAAAAATCATCTCTGTAAAATCAGTATGGAAATTAACCTTACAGGGTAATCAAACTTAAAGAGCTCAGAGGACTCCCCTCTAGTCTTAGGTTCAAAGTACAGCAAACAAAGATAAACACTCTAGTAAAAGGTACATTTACAAGTTGAGAAAACAAAGGAAAACTAACACGCCTTGCCTGGCTATTTACTTACAAGTTTGAAATAGGAGAGACTTGTTTAGAAAGATGTGGAGAACCTGGATTGATGTCTGGTCCCTCTCAGTCCCGAGAGCGAACGCACTCCCAAACAAAGAACACAAACAAAAGCCTTTCCCCACCAAGATTTGAAAGTATCTTGTCCCCTTATTGGTCCTTTGGGTCAGATGCCAGTCAGGTTACCTGAGCTTCTTAACCCTTTACAGGGCAAAGGATTTTGGAGTCTCTGGCCAGGAGGGATTTTATAGTACTGTACACAGGACAGCTGTTACCCTTCCCTTTATAGTTATGACACACATGAAGGTGAAAAGCATTTCTAGAAGCCCAAGTTTACTCTCTGCAGCTGTTTACACTCCCCTAATTCTAGTGTGTGCCTCAAATATGTGATTTTCCTGTAAGGGGCAAGGAGGTGAGTGAGAAGAAAGGAAATGAGATGCATGCCATGTGTCACATGCAGCCTGACTGCTTAAACATCCAGAGCAGATCTAAAGACACCATGCAACTCTATGAATTGAAATCTCAGTTCTGAAGATGAATTTTTTCCTTGTATTTCTCTACTTCATTTCTGTAGATACATTTAGTTTCTCTATGGAAGGTATTTGTTACTGGAGATATTTACTCAGTAATAATTTTATATATATATATAAAAAGCATGGCTCATTTCTCCTCCCATGAACAATAGTTATAAATTAGAAGTAACCCCAATGAAATACTGGAATTACAATTATTTAAAACCAGTGTAAATGAGAGTAATACCAGGCCTCTGATATTTAAGTAAAAGCCCAATAAATATAATTATTCTGAATATTGA
The DNA here is from genome assembly GCF_013100865.1 of Trachemys scripta elegans. Taxonomy (NCBI): domain Eukaryota; kingdom Metazoa; phylum Chordata; order Testudines; family Emydidae; genus Trachemys; species Trachemys scripta. The sequence goes on from NC_048303.1 coordinate 77,280,674, forward strand.
AGCTGGAAGTTTAGAAAATATAACACATTACCTGTCGGTTGTTGAGAATGGATTGTTGCTTTTATTTTTCTTTAAGGATTAGTGTTATAAGAAAGGCAGCATGGAAAAGTGGGTAAGGCACAGGCTTGGGACTTGATTGACCAGGATTCTATTCCTGGCTCTGCCACTGTCTCTTCTGTGTGACATTAGGCACTTGTTTGTAACTGTTTTCCCCTTCCCTTCTTTCAATGACTTGCCTATTTAGATTGTTAGATCTCTGTCTCTTACTATATGGCTGTGCAGTGTCTAGCATAATGGGGCCATAATCTTGGGTGAGGCTTCTAGATGCTACTGAAACATGAATAGTAATAATAATAAAATTAATAATAAGAAATTTACCTTGTAAGGTAAAATTTGTGACGGAGCAGTTCTCTTAAACCTGATAACACAGGAGATAATTTTGGAACTCCCCAAAATTACTAGAGTTCCTGAGGAGAATATATTTGTCTCTGGAAAAGTTGTGTATTGGGCTTACCTATTTTTGCTTACTATTTTAGCCATATGAAATATGCAACATACACACTAGTACTACATAATTTAGGTTTCTGTCATCTGTGTCTAAATGTCTAGACCAGGTATCCTGTTCAGTAAGCCAGCTGTTGCAGTTTACCAACCGCTATATAAACATTTGGAGCTTGGATCAGTTTCAAAAATCCTAATGCCATGTGCTTTTCTAGTCTAGAAAATCACTCTGTAGCACCTTACGTACTATGTGTAAATTATAAAATAGAATATTTAATCTCTAAACTAAAACAGCTTTAGTTACTGCTAGAATTTGATTTATTTCTGTGTAAATGCATAACTACCCATTAAATGTGTTATGAACAGCATGGATTGTTTATCAGTTTTATTTTGTGGTTCGTGCACAGCAATAAGATTCAGGACTCCTGGGTTCTATTCCTGGTTCTTCCACTGATTTGTTGTGTGATTCCATGTATAAGTCATTTTTTCCCCTTTCCATGGTAGTTTAACTAGCTGTAAAATTGGTATATTTATACTTAATGCCCTTGAAAGTATGTTGTTAGTCTTAATGTCTGTAAAGTGTCTTACAGTCACAGAGATTAAGGCCAGAAGGGACCACTAGATCATTTCATCTGACCTCCTGTATATCGCAGGCCACCAGCACCTGCACACTAAACCCAAAAACTGAAATCAGACCAAAATATTACAGCCCACAGGAAATAAGACTACTATGTACCACAGGAAGAGAACAGGAGGGACTAATGTGCACCATTGCCTGAGGCCTCTGCAATGACAGGGAAATGATTAAGTGGAATAAAGCCAGATAATCCTGGCAAGTGACCCTCACCCACACACTTTAGAGGAAGGCACAAAAAAAAAGGTGCAAGGCCCCACAGGTCTAGAACACAGGTCTGCAGAGCTACCAGCTAATTAACTGCTCCAGGTTGCCACCCAGTCACAACTATAACCAGCCTGTGTTCCACTTCCTATGATCTGCTGTGGACAAAGACCATAGGGTATTGTTTGTCAGGTAGCAGCTCCCTGCCCTATATTAACCGAAGGGGCATTACAGGAAATGTCCAGGCAATGGTGTGGCTCTTCTGTAGCGTTCATGACTGTTCCTTTTCCATGCTCTTGAGCACGTATCTTGACCTTGGGTTATTTTGGACTTCACCTCCTGATTTGGACCCTGAAACCTGACTTGGACTCTGATCCTCAGTATTGACCATGGTCTGGAACTGATTATGAACTCATCGGCTACTCCTAGCCTCAGGTTTGCCCCTGGCCCATGACTGCCCTTGTTGGGATCCTGATTGCCCCCCACCCCCACCCCAAGTCACTGCCAGTCTGACCTGGAGAAAACCCTAAGTATGTGAGCAAGAACCAGCCAATCAAACACCTGGGAAAAAGAATGCTTGGTGCCACCTGAAACCCTTGGTCCTCCCTGCCCAATGTCCCATTTCTAGCTGTGCCATCCTTGATGCTTCAGAGGAAGGAGATTTAAAACAAACAAAAAACCTTCCCAGAATACATTGGGGATGGGTGAGGGGAGGAGAAATCCCTTCCTGATGCCTGCTGGTGACTAGGTTAACCATTAAGCATGAGCTTTAGGAACATAAGACAGAAATCAGAAGTGAGTCCCAGGGCTGTTGAGCACTGCACCCTAACATCACAAACAACCCTGTCATACAATCACTCATAAATTTGCCTAGCTGTCTCCTAAAACGAATTAAGTTGTTTGCCACCGCAACTCCTATTGAGAGGCTGTTCCAGAACCTCACCCTTCTGATGGTTAGAAACCTTCTGATTTCCAACCTGAACTCGTTTATAGGCAGTTTATAGCCATTTGTTCTTGTGTCAACATTAATAGCGTTTTACCCTCCTTCTTGTTTACCCCCTTAATGTATTTATAGAGAACAATAATATTCCCTCTCAGCCTTCTTTTTGCTAGATTAAACTAGCCAAGCTCTTCCAGTCTCCTAAAATAGGCCCTATATTCCCGTGATCATCCTAGTAGTTCTTCTTTGTTCCAGTTTGAATTCATCTTTCTTAAACATGGGTGACTAGAGTTGTATCCAGTATTCCAAGGGAGTGTGTGTTAGCAGTGCCTAGTACAATGGCATTTTTGGTGATTTTTTTTTCAAGACTCACCCACCCTTTGTAGCATGCTGTAACCCTGAAACAAACATGCAAAATTAAAGGTCAACCCACCCCCTAATACATCATATAATTTATGGATGGCCACAAACACATACACAAGTAAATATACCCTTGTGAGTAGTCCTGTTGAACTCCGTGGGTAAGAGTGGTCTCATAAAGCTTCTCATGAATAAATTCTTGCAGGATTAGGCCTTAGGTTTCATAGTTAACTGTTGCTTCACCTGAATTACATATAGGGATGGCTGTGTTGTATGTCTGAAAGCTGCTGAATAAGGGCTAGATTGTGAATTTAGCTACAGCCCTGCATTGGGGAAGCTCTACACTGCCATATGGGATCATCTATTGGAGTTCCCCAGTTGCACTGAGGGAAGAGTAATTTCAACACCCTTTTTATAGTGCTAGGGCAGTAATCGCAGCTGCTCTTGAGTTAGGACAAGATTGTAACAACTTAGTTTGTTTACAGATGCCAGAGCACATACTGGCAATCTGTGAGATTAAAATATATATTGGGGTTAAGATTTGGGATGGGGCCAGTGTGTTGTCATAAAGGTGATGGGACAGACATGGGCAGTACTACTAATCCTACAAACACAGTATAGCGGACTCAGTGTAGAAGTGAGGGAGGCATTCAGTCTCTGACTCAGTCCAGAGACAATGAGCTCCTTCTCTCAACTTCAAACTGTCTGTGCAGCCACAGCTCCCCTAACTCTCACATGCCAAGCTCAGCTCAGCGTTTACAGCTCCAAAAGGCCTGCTTAGCCCCCATATGTTCCCAGAGCCCCATCTCTCTTCATCAGGGTATGTGCAGACAATAGCTAGTCAGTCTCGGATATAGCAGCTTACTTTCTGTTTTTCATCAAGATTTTCTAACATTTTGGGTTTTATTTTTTTAAATTTTCAAAATATTACCTGTTAGTCAAAGGAAGGTTGGCAGGATTGGAAAACAGAAGTATATGATTAATCTGAGCTGTCCCATGAGGTAATCTTGGCAAAATTCAATTAGGTTATGGGGAATAATTAACTCCTTATGTGATTAATTCTTAAAAGTTTGAAACTGGCCTTTGTCTGTGATGTTATCACAGTGTGTTGTGCCGGGGTAGAGTGAAAGAGGGAGGGTTGGAATTGGTGGGAACTGCGGTTGTCTAGCTAGGGGAACCTAAAGAAATTATAGGAAAATGGGGAAGTGGCCAAAAGGATCATTTAATTGTTTCCTCTGTAAGGTAGTAAAAATTTCACTAAAATAGTTATAGAAAAATCAGTTCTCCTCTGAGAAGTTACTGTGCTAAATCTAGAGACAATATTCAGTCATTAAAATGTGATGTAGAGGGTTTGATTCCTGCTAAAACTGCAAATATCAACACAGCCTTAACAATGGAGTTGCTATTGATGCCACCATTATATGTATATAATATACAGTTTAAGTAAATTCAGAACATCACCCCAAAACACAAGAAAAAATTCTTTGGTTTAATTCAGTTTGTTTTGCAACATTATTTAACTTTTTCTACAGGGCAGCTATTCTTTCCAAGCCCCACTGAATTAAAAATAGTACTTATCATAACTACTGTAAATATGCTACTTTTGCATGACCGAAGTAACACTTACTTATGGGTTACATCTTAACAGCCAAATTATATCTTGGTGTAAGTGGGTGCAACTACACTGACTTCAATGGAATTATTCTTGCTTATAGTGGGACTGAACTTTGCCCTTGATTTTATAAATATATATCTATCAAGTATGAATTCCCATTACATTCTTCTCATGACATCCCTCTTGTTGCCTTCCTTGCTTTTGCTGAAAGCACTTTAGCTTAGTACATTGAATTACTTTTCTATTGCTATTGAAACACATTAAAATATATTATTCAGTTTGGTCTGACAGATGTGAAAGCTTCCTTCAGCTAGCTCTTGGTTAAATGTATGGAATGAGCCATAGCCTGTTCATCTATCTAGTCTCTGGGTATGTCAACACAGCAATTAAAATCCCACAGCTGGCCGGTGCTAACTGATTCAGGCACATGGGGCTTAGGCTAAGGGGTTATTTAATTGCAGTGAAGACAGAACTCTGGGACCTGCGCTTTGGGAGGGTCTAACAACATGTGGGAGGGTCTCACAACATTTGCCTATCACACAGTTCTTAGTGCTTTATCCTACTCCATTTGAAGTCAGTGAGAGACTTGACTTTACAGGGTGCTGGAGTGAGCCTGGAGGACTCCTCTCACAAAGGAATTTGTTCTTGTGGATTTACATTGAGTCCTACTGATATAAGCAAGACTCTGTGTGGGCATAAGATCCAACCCACATGGATTCCTTTGTAGGATCAGTGTCTCAAATGGTGAACAAATGATTTGTTCATTTGCTGCTTTGTTTGTTTTTTAACATCTTAAAACAAAAATGTGTATACATAGGATGAGATGTTTAATGACAGAACTATTAGTTTCACAGCTCAGAGTATAAACATTCATATTCAGACAAAAATCAGCATTATCATAATAGGTGATAAATTTGATGCAGTGCCTCTGACTGGTTTTTTAAAAGCAGTAACTCACACTAATATGTTTTAATACACTGTTTTTACAGTTCCCATTTCCAGGACCCTGGCAATGTCTAACTACCTAGTTTGTACTGTTGGAAACAAATACCAGTGGAGAAAGTCAGACTTAATCCTTAAAAATAGACCTATCTTGAAAGCACTTTAGATTCTTTTCCTCCAAATATCTGAAGTCTCTTAAATCAGGAAGTGCAGTACTACACCCTGTACTTATCAGACATCAGTTTCAGCTAAATGCTATTCATTTTTATTTGTTTCCTATGTTGGTTCTGTTATGATTATTGGATCTAAAAGTTTGCCTTAAGCAACTGGGAAAAGTACACTGCTACCTTGATATAACGCAACGTGATATAACACGAATTCGGATATAATGCGGTAAAGCAGTGCTCCGGGGGGGCGGGGCTGTGCACTCCGGTGGATCAAAGCAAGTTCAATATAATGCAGTTTCACCTATAACGTGGTAAGATTTTTTTGGCTCCCGAGGACAGTGTTATATCGAGGTAGAGGTGTATGTGAAAGTTCATAACATGTCACAATAACATATGCCTTTTTGCCTGGTTGAGAACTAACCATAGAAAATAGGTCAAGTTATTTTCATAAATAAATGTTATGAACAGGTGCAAGAAAACCAGACAAACTGAATTAGTCCAAACAAAAATAGCCTATTGATATAACTCAAGGACTATGGTGAGATCATACTTGGTAAACAAGAAAATGTGAGAACAAAGTTACCTATGCCAAGCTTGACCTTGTGGAAATGGATTTAATTGGAGAACAAAATAAGTATAAAATATGCCACCCACTCTTACTCTGTTTTGGAGTTCTTAAAAAGAGACTTGGAGGGGGGGCCGGAAAGAATAATTGCCATTACCAGGCTCATCTTCTGACCTCCCAGCACTGTTACTCATCTGGACTCATCTCAGCTTCCTCAACCTTATGTCAGAATGAGCAGACCAGGCTAAGGGACTTTCTTCCTAGAGGAAGGCTGGCTGGCCTTGCTCTTGTTTTATGAACTTTGTTTTAACCTATCAGTACTGAAAGTCATTACATTAGCATGACATCCAGTCCTCAGCCTATCAGTGGGGTTAGCTAATTGCCCACATTACACAGACAAATAAGATCCTGTTTGTTTTCACAGGCCTTGTTGTGTCACTTTCTTCTCTTTCTCCTCCTATCCTATCTCTCCTTTTATCAGCTTTTCATTGCATTCTGAAATCAATGAGACAAGGCAGGTTTGGATGAATACAGTATAAGGAGAAGACATACCTGACCAGTATGTGAATCAAGATCCAACCAGCAGGTGTCATGGTTGACTTGCCAGCCAAAGCATCTGCTTATAACTAACTAGAAGTCCAGTATTTCAAAACACCAACAAAAGCTCTGTTTCACTCAACTTCTATGTCCTCTCTCTCCACCTTATAGAATCATAGGTGTGGGAGGGACCTTGAGAGGTCATCTAGTCCAGTCCCCTGAACTCAAGGCAGGACTAAGTATGACACCATCCCTGACAGGTGTTTTGCTCTTAAAAATCTCCAATGATGGAGATTCCTCAACATCCTGAGGCAATTTATTCTAGTGCCTAACCAACCTGACAGTTGGGAAGCTTTTCCTAATGTCCAACCTAAACCACCCTTGCTGCAATTTAAGCCCATTGCTGCTTGTCCTATCCTCAGAGGTTAAGGAGAACAATTTTTCTCCCTCCTCCTTGTAACAACCTTTTATGTACTTGAAAACTGTTATCCTGTCCCCTCTGTTTTCTCTTTTCTAGACTAAACACACCCAATTTTTTCAACCTTTCCTCATAGGTCATGTTTTCTAGGCTGGTAATAATTTTTGTTGCTCTTCTCTGGACTTTCTTCAATTTGTCCACATCTTTCCTGAAATGTGGCATCCAGAACTGGACACAATACTCCATTTGAGACCTAATCAGAGTGGAGTAGAGCAGAAGAATTACTACTTGTGTCTTGTTTACCACACTCTTGCTAATCCATCCCAGAATGATGTTTTCTTTTTTGCAACCATGTTAGTCTGTTGACTCATATTTAGCTTGTGATCTACCATGACCCCCAGATTCCGCTCTGTAGTACTCCTTCCTAAGCAGTCATTTCCCATTTTGTATGTGTGCAGTGATTATTCCTTCCTAAGTGGAGTACTTTGCATTTGTCCTTATTGAATTTCATCCTATTTACTTCAGACCCTTTCTCGACTATCTTGGTAGTTTAGTTATTAAGACTTTTTTTTTCTTCCACATGAAAATTAGTAAGGTGCAACTATTTGTTGTCATTTGCTCACATTGTGTCTTAAGTACATGTCTCTGTAGATTTGGATTTAACAAATCCAGGTGAAACTTAAATTTTGTTCCACAAACAATGTTGTTGGCATCTGATTTGTAGCACAGGGTCCTACACAATTTTTTTATTTGGGGGAGTAGAAGTAAAGAGAACATTGAATATTGAATATCATTTTAATGAATAATTTTGTACCATGACTAAATTTTGGCCACTTTTATTCAAGTGAGATAAATGAGCTTCTGGTCCAAACTCGGTATCGCCTTTATTTATTAATGCAATCTCTCAATTTCAGGGGAGTGGGGCTAAAGTCCCCCTTTCAGGACCCCAGTAGTCTATGCCCATGTAGTAGCATCTCCTGTATTCTTATATGCCAATAGAAAATTTGCAATCCTTTGTTGTAAGCACTGTGAACCAGAGCAATATCTCTTGTTTGAATGTAGAGCTGAACAAAATTCAGAATTTTGGCCCCCTGGGTAATTAGGGTATTTCAATTTTTTTTGGGGGGGGGGGGGGGTTGGGTCCCAAATCAAGATGAAAAGTTTGATATTTTGAAATCTTTCACTGAACAAAATATTCTGAAATTTTTTTTATTTGGCTCTGATACTTGAAAGACCTCAAAGTTTTTTTGTCTAAAAGTTCAAATAATTTTTGTTTTGCTCTTGAGTTAATAATTTTGTCTTTTATTCTTTACACAACATACACAATATGAAAGAATGACATCAGCACAATGGAGTCCAAAGAACCATATTTACTCAATATGTAAACATGAAAGGCCTAGCTACAAGTACATAGGTGAGGCTGTGTTCTAATGGCTTGTGGAAGATGGAAGATAATTAGTTAGTGAGGTAAACAATAGGGCTCACAATTTAAAAGGATACTATGCAACTCCTATATATCACAGTAATTAATGTTGAGAGTGGAAGTGGGTGTGTTCTGAGTTACTAAGCTTCTGTACAAGTAGAATTAATATGTTGCCAGTCACCTACCCTGGTATATTTCAAAACAGTGAGCTGTTAAAGATCTTTCTTTAATGACTTTCTATGTGACTGACAAAATATTTATTATATATTAAGTGCTAGAGAAGATTTTTATAAAAAATAGGTTAGGAGCATGTGAATCATAATATAAAGACTTTAATAATAATAATATAAAGACTATATTTAAAGACTTCCACATCTTCAGTGGCAGTTGGATCACATCTTTACAGTGAGTAAGTTATAAGAAAGTGATGTTGTAGGTCAACCAGAAGTTATAAATTTGATTCAAGAATCACTTGGTGAAATTCTATGACCTGTGTTACACAAGAGGTCAAATTTGATAGTTATAATGGTCCCTTTTGGTCCTAAAATGTCTATGAACACAATTGGCAAGCCATTCTAACAAAGACTCTCCTTTCGCCTATAATTTTGCTCTTTCAGCCCCCAACCATACTATACATCTATAGCTAACTTTCCTACCTGCCAATAACTATTCTTCTATTTCAAAATATTTTCCCTCAGAGTTTTTATGATCCTCTAGTCTTTTAAAAAAATCGTATAATTATTTGAGAAATTAACAGGGGCACATAATGTTTCATAGAATCACTGAAGGGTAGGGCTGGAAGGGACCTTGAGAGGAGGCCTAGTCCATCCCCCTGTGGAGTGGAAAGACCAAGTATACCTACACCACCCAGTCTGTGTTTTTCAAATCTGCTCCTAAAAACCTCCAATGATGGGGATTCCATAACCTCCCATGGAAGTCTATTCCAGTTCTAAACTATCCGTTATAGTTACAAAGTTTGCCCTAATACTGCACCTAAATCTCCCTTGCTGTAGATTTAGCCCACTACTTCTTGGCTTACCTTCAGTGGATATGGAGAATAATTGATCACCTTGTACTCTATAACAGTCCTTAGCATATTTGAAGACTGTTATGCCCCCTCAATCTTCTTTTCTCAAGACTAAACATGCCCAGTTTTTTTTAACCTTTCCTCATTGGTTAGGTTTTCTAAACCTTTTGTCATTTTTGTTGCTCTCTTCTGATCTCTCAACGGTTTGTCCATATCTATCTTCCTGTGTCCAGAACTGGACATAGAACTGCAGCTGAGGTCTTACCAGTACTGAGTAGAGCATGACAATTACTTCCCATGTCTTATGTACCACACTCCTTTTAGTACACCCCAGAAAGATATTAGCCTTTTTTTTGCAACTGCGTCATGTTGCTGACTCATATTCAATTTGTGATCCACTATAACCCCCAGATCATCTTCAGCAGTACTACTGACTAGGCAGTTATTTTCCAGTGTGTAGTTGTGCATTTGATTTTTCCTTTGCACTTAAGTTTACTGATTTTCATCTTGTTGATTTCAGACCAATTCTCTAGTTTGTCAAGGTCATTTTGATTTCTAACCTGTCCTCTAAACCTATTGTAACCTCTCCCTGCTTGGTGTCATCAGCAAATTTTATAAGCATGCTGTCCACTCCATTAGCCAAGTCCTTAATGAAAATGTTGAATAATAACACATGCAGGACAGATTCCTGCCTTGACTCCACTTAGATGCATCCTCCCAATTTGACAGCAAACCTTTGATAACGTCTCTGAGTATGGTCTTTCAACCAGTAGTGCACCCACCTTATAGTAATTTCCTCTAGACCACATTTCTCTAGTTTGCTGGCTTGTTCAGAGCAAGATATATAACAGTATTCCCACTTCCTCTCACTTGTTTCCAATTACAGAAAAGTCCCAAGGGAGTCATGAGGTTTTTGCAAAGAATTTCCCCTAACCTATGCTTATGATCATTCAAAATTCACAGACATGATTAGACCATTAATTCTGTGCTTAATTTTCATACAACTGCATTCCATAGCATGTAGCACCATATGACTGTAATATTAAGTTTATTATACCTGGCATATGTCCATTGTCATCACTGCACTGTAGTGCTTTCAAAATTCCTAAAATGGAGAGTAAAGTTTGGGAAGGATAGTTCTAGCTGCAATAAACATTGTTAAAAGAGAAAGGAGTGTAATGGATAATGAAGGAAAATTTCAGATTTTGCATATTCTACTGGACCAAAGACAATACTTTAGCTACTATGTATATTACCTACTAGTCAGGTTACAATTAGTTCTCATCATGAGGAAAAAATATTGGACCCCATGATTGCTATAAAAACTGCTACCATAAATGTTTTGCTCTGATTGTGACTCTACTTATAGCAGCCCAAATAGTAAAAATAAAAAAATCTGAACAAGTAAGTAAGGTTAAAAAATACTGTAGAGTGGGGTTAGCTTTAAAAAGTGTTGCTAAACGAAAATAGGGAAAAGGCTGGGATAGCCCTTTTCAGTGGTTGGGCACTATTTTTTTTTCTGTCGCTGACCTAATACCCAATGAAAATTTTGATATAAATGCCAGCTTCTTAAAAGAGCAGAATATAAAAAAATGGGTTCTTAAAAAGTTGCAAATCTAAGTTGTGGGGCCAAATTTAAAAAAAAAAATAGACAGCTAATGTCACCATAGACATGGGCCCATGAAGATGAGCTAATAAAAGCCAAAATGTTAAGAAATTGGCACTCCAATTATACCCAACAAAATCCTCATGTGGAGCAGAGAAAATTTATCATATAGAAGATGGAGTTGCCTGCAGAAAACAGAATTTGTTTTAATGTGTAACTATCTGAAAGAATAGAAGTGAGGTTTTTACTCACGAAAGCTTATGCCCAAATAAATCTGTTAGTCTTTAAGGTGCCACCTGACTCCTTGTTGCTTGCATGTGTCCATGTCCATACTAAGATCCACTGAAGTTTTTGATTTCCGCAAAACTCAGTGAGTGTTTGTCTGAGTAAAGACCTCAGGATTTCATCATATATCCATAAAACGGTGGAAAAAAGGAGTCTACTGGCAATTGTTGGAAGCAGACCAGAACTGGCAGTGTGACTACTCCCATCCTGCCTTGATTGATAGGCCTAGTTCTCCCTCCAGCAAGCTATAAACAGGGAGAGACCCACTCTAAGGGATCTGCAGGCCTTCCCTGTGAAGGATTATACTTACCCACCTCTGTGAAGAGCTTTTAGATATATGCAGGAAAAAGCACTATACAAATTCTTGAGAATAATATTTCATTATATGAGGACACATCCCCTGGCATGGATTAGTTCTCCCATGTATAAATAATGTGGCATAAAGCTTTCCCTCTGTCCATTTGTTTTTCCATGAAATGTTTACAAGGCGTCTACATGTGCAGTAATCTTTATTCCTTGACTTAAACTCCCTGGGTGAAATCCTGGCTCTGTTGAAGTCAACTGGAGTTTTGCCATAAACTTCAGGGGGGTGAGGATGTTACCTTCTGACAGTTGCCTCTTAGATTAAAAACAGAGAAAATTTTTAATTCTGCAACATTTTATAGTTAGTTTTTCATCTGGCATTTGTAATGTCAGAAACAGGACCTCTGATTTGTTTTCCATCAGTTTAATAAGGACTTATTTATTGGATGCCACTGACCCTGGGGACAGTGTATTTAATAAAGAAGAACAAAATCTGTTACAAATCTATCCTGATTGTTGTCATGACTGGTTCCCCTGGAAGATGCTTCCTCCTTTCATTTAGTAGGGGAAGAATGACAGAGGCTGTAGACATTTTTGTCCAAAAGTCTGAAAAAAGGCACGCAAATTACTGGATATCCTCCTGTCTTAACTTTACTGACTATCAGGTTTCCTCGAAGCTGACCTTTCATAAATATCTGCACAAAATCTAAAAGAAACCTAAAGGGAAATATAAATCTTGGTCAGTAATCCCTTAGGTAGAGTAAGCAGTGGCTGCTAAAGAGAGCTCTTTGTCACCCTAAGACTTCCTTCAATTTAACTTGGAAGGCTCCCTGGAAATTCCCCCCCGCCCCCACTCAGGGGTTTCTATGGAGTCCACATTTACCTATAATATGTCATCACAACTGAAAAGAATGATTTTATAGCCTGACTGTGGACTGGCAACAAACTTTGGGTCTTTGTTGAAGTGACCAGAATTTTTTTTTTAAATGCCAGTTGGCACTTAGACTCTGATTTTCAGAAGTGCATCCTCACTTTAGCACATACAAGCTGGATGAATGCAAAAGTGCAAACAAATGTGTGACATTTTTGACTTTTTCCTTCCCCCAACCCATTCCGTGAAATGTCTGGAAGAGATCTATTTGAGTAATAGTAACTCCATGGCATCATGTGTAGTCTATGCTCATAGTTGGAGGCTAAAATCATGAAACAGTAATTTTCCCTATGAAAGGTCCTTGTTCACCATTGTTTGATCATTTCTTTATAGGTGTTACAAGTTAATTCTATTTTCCTCTTGCAACTGGAACTCTCTAGATCAGAGACTTCTACATTTAAATTTTAAAGCAAAGAATCATTTTCTTGTAGGCAATACCTTCTTTGTTTGCTTGCAGAAATTACTAGAATGTACATAAATACCAGTCTGAACTATCCACTGCCAGGAGAGGGATAAGCATCTTAACAGGAGTTTCTGCAGCTTCTTGATGGATAATAGCTTGTGTTTAAAAAGTGACAGAATATTTGAGGAAGATGGGTAAAAAGTGATGTACACATATATCTGGTCAGTAGTGCTCAACAGATATGGCTGAGAATTTGATAATTCACACAGTTTGAGACATGAAGCACCCAAACTACAGTTCCCATGAGGCACTGTAATGGGCCAGATGGACGAAGATTAGTGTTGACCTGATCCAAAATGAAATGTTTTTTCTGATGGAAAATCGAAAAATTTAGGTAAAATAAACATTTTCCCTTGGAAGTATAATGGTAACAATTCTTTCTCCAGGGTATGATTTATTGTGTTGTTGGCCACTAAATATGGTCCTGGAAAATATATTTTTAGCACTGACAATTAAACGCTATAATAGACTTTCACATAATGGACATAATCAGGAATTCTTCTTTCTTTTTAGAGAGCAGTGTGATAGAAGGAATAAATACAGTCCTGGAAGTCAGGAGGGCCCAAGTTCTACTCCTGATGCTACCACTGACTCAAGGTGTGGCTTCACATTGCTGCTTTGTCTCAGTCCCTCTTTCAATAAAATAACCACAGTAACTTATCTTCCTACCTAAAAAGATTCTTGTGAAGATTATTTAGTTCAGGGTAGCATACAGACATTAACATGTTTGAATTTCTAAATATTATTCTTGCTTACTTTTCTTCCCATAGATAAGCTAGCTGTTCTAGCATTTGAATGTATATTTCATATGAAACATTATGATATAAAACACATTCTATTCATGTGGTTCATTTTAAAGGATTCTGCAAGTGGGAGCAATATTAGAATCACACCTAAGTTTTCCCATTCTTTGAAGAGACTTCAAAAGGAACAATCCAGTATTAGATCAACTCAGGAAACTGTGGTAGTCAGGGCCAGTACATGCATGTCTCTCACAAATTGGTGTTCCTTGTGCATACATAGGCACGTCTTCAGGATTGTTGTCACTGCAAAGTTAAATCAAGTTATAACTCAAATGTTGCTCCTAACTTGAGTGTGGTGGAGCTTTTAACTCAAGTTGGCTGGCTCATTAGAGGTTTTAGGCTGAAACTTCAGTTAGCACAACTCATCAAATACTAACACTCTGTAATGTGGATGTAAGCTAGCTCCACTTGAGAGTCATTAGTCCTTCAATCACTTTCCATATTTTCCCCTATATACTCAGAAAGGGCAGACAAGTTCTCTCCCAGTGATTTGTGGAAGAATTCATAGAGCGGTTCACTTTACTGCAGAGCAAAGAACATAGGATATGCCACTCAAGAGTCAATGGTGCTTGAGTGTTATTTCAAAAGTGTGGCCACTCTCAGGGCATGTCTACACTACAAAGGTAAGTTGATTTTATGTAAGTCCACACTGAGCTTCCGATTTAAGCAAGCTGATCTTGCGTGTCCCCACTATGCTCATTGTGTCAACGGAGTGCATCCTTACTAGCAGGGCTTGCATAGATGCACAGAGCACTGCATTGTGGCTAGCTATCCCACTGTGCATGGAGCTGAGTGGAATTTTGGATTGGGCTTGAAATGCCTTATAGGTCCAAAACATTTGTGCGGGTGGTTATGGGAACATGGCTTTAGCCTCCCATGATGCACTTACCTCTCTCCTTCCCACCCTGAAATCAACAGCAAAGAAACCAAGGTTTTTTCGTGCCTTTTTTTCCTAAGCTTGGGTTACATGTGCACACATCATAGCATGGCAAGTGTGGACCCTGCTCAGCTGTTGTTGTGAGCATTATTATTGTGAGCTCCTTTATTTTCATGTGGCATTGCTGTGTGTCCAGGCCCGCCAACAGAAATTCCAGGCCCCAGGTCCACGGCTGGGGGCAGGGATTGGGAGTGAGGCGGAAATGACGAATCCATTTGCAGCCTTGAGTCTCCATGATCAGCTGTGCTGATGAGTTCCCCCCACTGATCAAAAAGGAAATGAAAATTCAAAAGTTCCTGGGACTTCAACAGCAGAGTCAAGGGAAAGGGTAGGGACGGCTTTGTGGCCTGCATCATGCGGGAGGTCAGACCAGATGATCAAAATGGTCCCTTCTGACCTTAAAGTCTATGAGTCTATGAGTCAGTGGGGTGGCTGTATCCTGTGTACCTGGCTGATGTGCAATGGAGTTGAAAGTGCTCTCCAGAGCGGTCACAGTGGAGCATGGTGGGACACCTCCTAGAGGCCAATTAATTCGAATTACACAATGCAGTGTCTACACTATCCCCATGTTGACCTGTGGCTGTCGAATCGAGTGCTACGCCTTGCGCAAGGTGGAGTACAGAAGTCGACTTTACAGTCACTTAGATCGGTGGAAGGTATTTGGTAGTGTAGACACATACATTATTAAATCAACCTAACGCAGCATATGTCGATCTAAGATTGTAGTGTAGACCAGTCAAGCAAGGCTAATTCAAGAGGAGTAACTCCAGCATAACTCTGCATAACATTCAGTGGGACTGCCATATGCATAAAACCAAGCATGCAGGATTGATCTCTTGTTGCATATAGAAGAACACACTTACTTGCCAAATGGTTTTATATATATACCAGGTTGGGATTTTTCTACTACTTCTAGTTTTAACAGTATTATATTAGATGAGAAAGTCACACTTTAAATAGACTATACTGTTATGACCTATACATTTTCCTTCTCACTTCATTGAAATAGGAATCTTTCAATTGTTTTCAATGAAATTTGGATCAGGGCCTAAAAGTTTTGAGATGAAATCCTAGCCCCAAGGAAGTAAATGAGTTTTGCAACTGACTTCAGTGAGGCCAGAATTTTGCCCTTACTGTTTTAGCAAAATAATTTCCCTGGAACTAGGTTGTAATGTCACAGAGAACTTAAAACTTCAGTGACAACTAGAGCTGGGTGAATTTTTTTCAGCTAATAGAATTTTCACCAAAAAATGCATTTTTGTCAGGTCTCCAAAACTATTCACAAATTGGGGTCAAATTCAGTGAATAGTTTAGGCCAAAAGAACCTAGAAAAAAATTGAAATGGTTCATTTTGACCATTTTGAAACATTTTGTTTTGACTTTTTTATTTCAGAATAGCATTCATTCTCAAATTTGGCCAATGAAAAATAAACACAAACATACACAAAGGATGAAAAACACTAAAAACTGCTGAATCTAAATGACAAACTGTGAAAAAAAATTGTTTAGAGTCAACCTGACTTGAAACTGGAAAAAAATATAAACAATTCATTTTGAGTGAACCTGAAATGTTTGTCAATTAAAAAACTTTTTTTTTTTTTTTGTTCATCCAAAAATTGGTTTGTTGCTAATGGAACTGGATCTCCCCGTTTCCCCCCCCCTCCCATTTTATATGAAAAATCTATTATTTGCTCAGCTCGATTAGCAACCCATCGTTTCCTTACTTTTTTAAAACTAGAATGGGTCAAAACTTCTTTAATGAACTTCTGAAGTATTAGCTGAAAGTAATTACACAGACTTGACTCTTCAGTTAATACAATACAGTACACAAATTTATTTTAATATTACTTAGAGTTTTTGAAATTGCCATGAAAATTAAAATGCGTATTACTGCCAGGTACTATACACAGAGAGAGAGAGTGTATATGTGTGCGAGCAGGGCAGGAATTCTTTTTCCCATCCTCCAAGAAGTTTAAAGATTTTGAAAACTCTTCCCATCTTGAATCTGAATGAACAGACAAAATCTCAAATGTTCATAAACCTAAAAATAATAAAAAAAATGTGGATTGGGTCAATTGAAATGTTTAAATTTTGGCCCTTTTTTTTTTTTTTAAATTTTTTACTATACATTAACTTACATTTTGAAGTAAAGTCACTTAGGAACTTTCCATTTTGACATTTGTCAAAATGAGACAATTTAATTTTTTCCTAACAAATTTTTTCTAAAAAAGTAAATTTAGTCAAAATCAGCCATTCCACACACAAACAGATTTGGATTTGGTGGATCAACCTTTTCCGATGGAAAACATTTCACTTAGAAATTCCTGACCAGTTGTAGTATATATGTATTTGTGTGATATGGACAGAGATATGGAGATAAATGAAGTGTCAAGGTAATTTGTGTTACTCTTAGATCCTTCTTATTGATCCTCCTAGAATTAAGTTGTTCACCTTCATAATCACATCTGCCCTGGCTCAGATAAGCCACTGAAGAGCTCAATAGCTATATCTGAAGCAACAATCCAAAAAAAATAGTCAAGTTCTGTGCTCTTCACACATGCTGTTAATCAGTGTGCACGGGAGCTGACCCCGAATGTGTAATTCTGAAGCTCCGAATAAAAGCATTTCTATCTTTACTTAAGAATTAGAATGACATTTCTTATCAATATATTTTTCTTAATAAAAATAATGTTCCTCTGATCCTGCTGCCATTTCAGTCACCGAGGGATTTTTTTTCTTTTTTTTTTGCCATTGATTTCAATGGAACTAACATAAGAACATAAGAATGGCCATACTGGGTCAGACGAAGGGTCCATCCAGCCCAGCATCCTGTCTGCTGACAGTGGCCAATGCCAGGTGCCCCAGAGGGAGTGAACCTAACAGGTAATGATCAAGTGATCTCTCTCCTGCCATTCATCTCCACCCTTTGACAAACAGAGGCTAGGGACACCACTCCTTACCCATCCGGGCTAATAGCCATTAATGGATTTAATCGCCATGAATTCATCTAGTTCTCTTTTAAACCCTGTTATAGTCTTATCCTTCACAACCTCCTCAGGCAAGGAGTTCCACAGGTTGACTGTGCACTCTGTGAAGAACTACTTCCTTTTATTTGTTTTAAACCTGCTGCCCATTAATTTCATTTGGTGGCCCCTAGTTCTTATATTATGGGAACAAGTAAATAACTTTTCCTTATTCACTTTCTCCAAACCACTCATGATTTTATATACCTCTATCATATCCCCCCTTAATCTCCTCTTTTCCAAGCTGAAAAATCCTAGCCTCTTTAATCTCTCCTCATATGGGACCCATTCCACATCCCTAATCATTTTAGTTGCCCTTCTCTGAACCAGTTCTAATGCCAGTATATCTTTTTTGAGATGAGGAGACCACATCTGTATGCAGATTCAAGATGTGGGCATATCATGGATTTATATAAGGACAATAAGATATTCTCCGTCTTATTCTCTATCCCTTTTTTAATGATTCTTAACATCCTGCTTGCTTTTTTGACTGCCACTGCACACTATGTGAACGTCTTCAGAGAACTTTCCACGATGACTCCAAGATCTCTTTCCTGATTAGTTGTAGCAAAAGTAGGCCCCCCCCCCATGATATTGTATATATAGTTGGGGTTATTTTTTCCAATGTGCATTACTTTACATTTATCCACATTAAATTTCATTTGCCATTTTGTTGCCCAATCACTTAGTTTTGTGAGATCTTTTTAAAGTTCTTCAGTCTGCTTTGGTCTTAACTATCTTGAGCAGTTTAGTATCGTCTGCAAACTTTGCCACTTCACTGTTTACTCCTTTCTCCAGATCATTTATGAATAAGTTGAATAGGATTGGTCCTAGGACTGACCCTTGGGGAACACCACTAGTTACCAGTTCTCAATCCATGAAAGGATCTTCCCTCTTATCGCATGACAACTTAATTTACATAAGAGCCTTTGGTGAGGGACCTTGTCAAAGGCTTTCTGGAAATCTAAGTACACTATGTCCACTGGATTCCCCCTTGTCCACATGTTTGTTGACCCCTTCAAAGAACTCTAATTAGATTAGTAAGGCATGATTTCCCTTTACAGAAACCATGTTGACTTTTGCCCAACAGTTTATGTTCTTCTATGTGTCTTACAATTTTATTCTTAACTATTGTTTCAACTAATTTGCCCGGTACTGACGTTAGACTTACAGGTCTGTAATTGTCGGGATCACCTCTAGAGTCCTTTTTAAATATTGGTGTTACATTAGCTATCTTCCAGTCATTGGGTACAGAAGCTAATTTAAAGGACAGGTTACAAACCATAGTTAGTAGTTCTGCAATTTCACATTTGCGTTCTTTCAGAACTCTTGGGTGAATGCCATCTGGTCCTGGTGACTTGTTCCTGTTAAGTTTATCAATTAATTCCAAAACCTCCTCTAATGACACTTCAATCTGACAATTCCTCAGATTTATCACCTACAAAGGATGGCTCAGGTTTGGGAATCTCCCTAACATCCTCAGCCGTGAAGACTGAAGCAAAGAATTCATTTAGTTTCTCCGCAATGACTTTATTGTCTTTAAGTGCTCCTTTTGTATCTCAATCATCCAAGGACCCCACTGGTTGTTTAGCAGGCTTCCTGCTTCTGATGTACTTAAAAAACATTTTATTACCTTTTGAGTTTTTGGCTAGCTGTTCTTCAAACTCCTTTTTGGCTTTTCTTATTACATTTTTACACTTAATTTGGCAATGTTTCACTCTAGTCATTGTACCTTTTTAATTTCTGAATCAGGACCAATACGACTAACTCTTTGAAGCATTTGTTTATAATTTTTTTCATATCTGCAGCTTTATTTAGTCATTTATCGCCTTTAAAATCTCAAATAAGGAGGACATTTAGGTAGATAATACATCAGAATCTGCTTCTTTCATTCTTGTGTTTTTTCAGGGTGAGCTTTACTACACGCTCTTTGGCTGGGAACTTGGGTTTAGGGCTGGTTGGAAATTTTGTTGATAAAACATTTGTTCATCAGAAAATATCAATTTGAGAGCACCTTCTGCTGAAATAGTCAAGGCTCTGGTGGTTAGGGCATGTGCCTGAGCTGTGGGTGACCCAGCTTAAAGTTCCTGCTCTGCCTGATTCAGACAAGGGAATTGAATGCGGGTCAAACCTCTGTCTCCTAAACAACAGGTGCATGCCCTAATCACCGGCTACAGAGTCAGTCTCACTTTGTATAAATAATTAAATAGTCATTGGGCCAGTGGTTAGGAGAGACACCTATTGTTTAGGAGACTGAGGTTCAAGTCCCTGTTCTAATAAATATTTATTTATTTATACAGAATGAAATATCTCCAACAGGAGAACCTGAGACAGAACTGCCCCCAAATAGCAAAGAGCGTGGTGGTTTGGGCACTCACCTAGGACTGTAGAAACTTTCATTCAAGTCCTTGGTCTGAATTAGGTAGAGCAGAGACTTGAAACTAGGTCTCCTATATCCTATGTAAGTGGTATCTGTCCTAATCACCTGGCTATTTGCTATTCTGGAGTCTCTCTTGCTCTCATTTTTTTCTTTGAAAGGCCTCGGTTTTGTCCTGATGGGGAATGGGAACATTTTTGAAACCTTGACAATTTTCTGGGACAGGACAACCACTTCCTGCACAGCTCTATGTGAGATTGACTGTAATATAGATGCTCACCCCCTCAACCCCATCCACCCAGAGAAAGTGGCAGCCTTTGAAATGAAAGTTATCTTGGTAGATTGGTGTTTGAAAAAGCATTAGGTTAGCTTTGTGTCTTTTTTATGGGGGAAACCATATGAAGAGCTCAGTCCTGCCTCCTACTGTAGTTGGTGGGAGTTTGGCATTGTGGGAGTTGTACTGGGCTTTGATTGTACAGAAAGTACCTACCCATAATCAAATCAAAGTTTGTCTCTTGTAACAAAATAGCATCTATTAGTGCATGAGGCTGCTACTGCCATTTTAGTAGTATACAGATCAATACCTTCAGGATGTCTGTGCACAGCAGCTGGGAGATGTGATTCCCAGCACGGGTAGGCAGATCTGTGCTAGCTCATTAAAAATAGTAGTGTGGCCTTTGCAGCATAGGCAGCAACTCAGGTTAGCTACCCAAGTCCAGACCTGGCTGACCCACTGGGTCTCAGCTCAGGTGGCTAGCCATAATGCAAAGTCCACACTGCTACTTTTTAGTGTGCTAGCCTGATCTGAGCTAGCACAAGAGTGTCTACCCACCCTGGGAATCACACCTCCCAGCTGCAGTGTGGGTACATCCTTAGTGCCCAATTTCTTTCTTATTATGCAACAACAACAACAACAAAAACAACAAAAGGCCAACACAAAAAACCCTCCCATTGACTTCAGTGGAAGTTTTTCTTTCTTAAGGAGTACAGAATTGGATACTTAGTTGAAAACTGAAGAAGCACTAATGGTTTCCATATGTCATTGCATAAACCTTATTCGTGTGGTTTTGATTTAAAGGATTATAAAACAGAAAACAAAAAATATTCTGTGCATTTTTTTTTTCAGGGAGAGAAATGCTACAAAGATCATGGATGAAAACAATTGTATTTTAATTGGATGTGTAACAATTGTTCAAATCCTGGAAATCATTTCTACAAAACAATCTCTTGTTCTTTTTGTTCTATCTACTTGTCTTGCATACTGTTTCCATTCTCTTGTCTTCACCTTTTTTATTTCCCAGGGCACTGTGGGATGTTATGTCAGCAGTTCTTGACTTCATGCAGTCAAACTGTGAATGCTGAATTAAGTTGTTCTGTTTGGTTTTAATATAACCATTCCTGTTCTGTTCAGACCCATTGTCACCTTGCCATGCACTCCAGGACCTTGGCTGGTCAGATAGCACCATAAATCTAAAATAAACTGCAAATGTGTGAAACAGTAAAAGAAGGTAAACTATTTACTCCACATACAGAACCGTGGATTCAGTGCACATCATTTTCATTCCCATGTTTTCTGCAGGAGTACTAGTGGCATGGACATAAACCCTGCAGAGGGATTTGGGTTACTAACGTGAGCAAGACCTAAAAAAAAAAAAAAAAAAAAGACCATAGCCATTCAAACTGATGACAGAATTAACAGTATCTTAGGGCATTCAGAGTATTGATGTGTACCCACTCTTTGTTGTGAGGGACATATCTAGATATGAGATATTCAGATATCCAAGAGCTGATTTTCAAAGTTGCCTTTACTAGGCTTTTAGCTTTGTATCCAGAACTTGGGGCATGTTAGAATTTGTATTCCGAAAACTCAGATTTGCCTCACTAGACATCATTTGGGTTCCCAAATGAGGAGTCTGTGCAAATGGTGTGAGCACAAATGGTTTTTGCACGTTTGTGTGTGCAAGAGCTCCTAAGGAGTTTTACCTGTGTGTGGATTGAATAAATATAGTAAAACTTGGCCCATAATGTACAGCACTGATTTTTCTTCCTCAGTTTCACTTAACTCACAGAGTTGTCTGCCTGTTGAAGAAATGTGAGGAAAAACATGACTTTATGTAGCCTCTCAATGAGCAGTGGTGATAATAGTGATATATGGGACAGCCAGTACTTTATTTTGCTATGCAGAAGACTTGGGTTTAGAAGGTATTTCTAGGCTGATGAGCCTACACTGGGGAGCAAGTGTATCACAGAAGTGCGAAGCCCCATTCTTGGGAAAATGGGTATATGGGAACTTAATTATGCTGTTTTCCTTGATGGCTGAACCTTAACTGCAACACGATGAAGATGATGATCTACCATTTGGACTGTGCAAGGGTGACCACTGAGAAGAAGGCAAGTAACAATGAGAATAGGAGGAGAAATACAAATAAAATGTATTTTATTGAAGTCAGTTTCCCATCTAGAAACGTAATGAGTCAATATTCTGGAGTTCTTGATTTGAGAGTAACAATGGGACTCAATTTTTAGGCCAATAGGAGCTGTATCAACTGACATATCATTGTTACCACCCCCTAGTGGCTGAAGCATCTCAACAGAGAGGAAGACACTTAACAATACTGTGATAAAAATAGCAGAAATGAAAGGGTAGGTGTAGTGTTCATATCCAGAGTTCTGAATCAGGTGGTGAGAAATTCTCCATTGACACGTGCCTTTGGTTGAGACCGTATTAGAGAGAGCAAAGACTCTGATGTTTTTTACCCTGCCATGGGGTGTACGTACTCTCTGCTGGCCCAGCAACCTAAGGGTTGACACAGGCACTGCTGGCCACTGCTTATCGGAAGCCTCACAGCAGCTGGGAGGATAGAACAGCTGGGAAGCAGAAGAGTAGGGTGGCTGCCAGAGAAGTGAGCAGGTTGGAGAAAGGAGCTCCTGCCAGCAAACTACTAAAGAGCTGCCCAGAGACAACAGCCTAGGATGGGACAGACTGAAAGACAGGCTGGAGAGTGTGCAGCTATCCAAGGGAACATAGGAAGGAATTTGGGGAACTGTCAGAGTTGAAGAAAACTGATCCTTCCTATCTAGTTTGAGGGCCCTGAGCTGGAACCCATTGGAGTGGGTGGACCTGGGGTCCCCTGCTTAACTCTTTGACAGATTTGGGAGTGAAAAAGGGTTTCCAGACTCATGGGCACCAGGAATAGATTGACTGCCCTTCTAGGCTATGTGAGTGCAGGGGCTGTGCCACACTTGACAAGTGGGGGGTGTTATTGCACTGATGCACTGCCTATGCTAAAACAGGCACACATGTGCTGAGCTAATACAAAACATAGACTAGTTAAAATAACATTCTATTCATTTGTATATTGCATGTTGTAATTAGATAGGATTTGTATGGAAAACACCAGCTATAACTATATTTTATATTTTGCTTGGCAGAAAATATTTTGTCGTGTATATTGATAGGTCAGAAATTTGTAATTTCAAGAAAATGTTTGTATTGCTCTACGAACCATGCAAAGCTAGAGCTGAAAGACACACAAATGAACCACTCCAAAGCAATGGAATATGAAATAATATTCTATTTTGCAAAAGGCAAATTATTAGAATAACTTCCTGAAATAAATAACTATAGAATCAAGTGGCTCTGCCATCTTTAAATAATATATATATATATTTTAATTGACTAGATTTAAAGTCAAAAGTAGTTTCAGGGATCCCATTTGCCATGAGTACACTGATTTATTTTTAAAATGGTTTTCACTCTACATATTCCTATTAAAAAAAAATTCCTCTACTGTTGTGTGAAAAACCAACACAAATAGCAGAGGTAATTGACTACACAGGGTAACACTGATGCTGACTACACAACAAGTCCTGTCAAACACACACAGTAAACAAATGGTTGGGAAAAATAAAAAAAATCCCTCTGGTGTCTGACAGTTAAATTCAGGCAGGCGTGTGATTTTATTTTATTTTTTTTAAAGGATAGTCTCACATATAACATTAACCAAAGATCCCACACCCAATCTAAAGGTACTGAATACAGGTTGATTGGGCTATAAACATATCTGGCTCAGGACCTTCCTGGAAGAAACTTCTGTAACCATAGAAGATGAGCCCTTATAGTTGAGATTCCAGCTTAGGCAAAACAGACCTTGCGTTATTCATATTGTGTGGGACCAGCATTATCAGCACCTGCAATTGGGCAGCCATTTAAAGGTAGGCAGATTACTAATATCTTTATGAAGGGGAGGTGTGTGTTTGTTTTTCTCTTATGTCAGCATGAGAAGGATAGTGTGTCATCAGGATAAGGTGAAGAGGCAGAGAGTATTGTCAGGTTGAGAGGAGAATGGGAAGGTTATTTCTCAGGAGAGGTGGAATAAGGGAAGCTTGTTGTTGCTGATTCTTCCTCTAAGATCTTGACCCCATCACCTTGGCTTAGCTTCCAGAGAAGCTGAGGATGTGGTGACCACCAAGTCCACTGAAAGTGAAAGAGCTCTAAGCCTGGAGATTGGTGAAGCAGGGCTGGTGAGAGAGAGACATGTAGTGAGCTGGGAATGAGAAAAAGTTATTTGTACAGGAAAGTCATTGTGGAAGTTTCATTAAGGTGTTGAAGACATTTTATCCTGTTTCTTGTGAAGCCTTAGAGACTACTGTTGGT
The DNA here is from genome assembly GCF_013100865.1 of Trachemys scripta elegans. Taxonomy (NCBI): domain Eukaryota; kingdom Metazoa; phylum Chordata; order Testudines; family Emydidae; genus Trachemys; species Trachemys scripta. The sequence goes on from NC_048303.1 coordinate 77,305,392, forward strand.
TGATGACTTTGAGATTCTGGTCCCTGGAATTCATATTTGGGTATCTACTTGTTACAGCTGTGTCTCTTGGATGGCTACTTTAGAATGGCTGAGTGATAAACATATGAAGGTCAAGGCAGGGATTGGCTGTGGAGGTAAAGTTGATCTGGGACCCAGCAGTTCCTATTGTGGTGGGTGTCAAGATGTTAAGATCAATTTTTGGAAGTGTTTTTGTCCTGCTGTCTCTAGAGAATAGTGTTTTGGCTAGCATCTCAGAATCCTTGGATGAACTGATCAAGTTCCACTCTGTAGTGATGTTGGAGTCTCCAAGATTCACTGATTTGAACATCCAGTTTCATGATGAATCTTCAGAGTTGTAAGATTCCATGACCCTTTTGACATGGTTCAATGTATGTAGTTGACCATAATCTAAGTCTGATATGTGGAGTAGAATTGGAGGTGGAAAGCTGACACATATTGATGCCAGGTGGCAAAATGTCAGCACCTCCTAACAGACCTGACAGAATCACTACACCTAATACATGGCTTTTATAATTATGGAATATCAGGGTTGGAGGGACCTCCGGAGGTCATCTAGTCCAACCCCCTGCTCAAAGCAGGACCAATCCCCAGACAGGTTTTTGCCCCAGATCCCTAGATGGCCCCCTCAAGGATTGGAACTCACAACCCTGGGTTTAGCAGGCCAGTAATCAAACCACTGAGCTATCCCTCCCCTCACTTTTGAAGTCTTTTCCCACAGCTCACCACTAGATGTCAGGGGTGAGCTCATCCAGACTCTGCTTGCACACCTATTGCCTAGATACATATGTAGTTTAAGCATTGTAAGCCAAAACAATGGAAGCCCTATTTACATATGAGTCAACAGGGCGATGGGAAGTCAACAGGAAGAGAAGAACAGCAGGGAGAAGAGAATTTTGTCTAGAGGTGCATGTCAGCACTCTATTGGACTATTCATCACCGAGGGAGCAAAAAAGAACAGCACTTCTTGCATCTATGAACAGTGGATCCCAGACAAGTGGGTTGGTAATGCGGAGAATTTTCTTTAGGTGAGAAACAATTACTTTAGATAAGGATTTTAGCCTGTTAATGTTTAAGTTTAGACTCTAATATAAGAAACATATTATACTTTTTATTTTACATGTGTAACCATTTCTGGTCTCATTATCCTTACTCAGTATCTCTTAAATCTTTGATAATACATTTATAGTTAGACAATCATAAGTTTATTTCAGTGCTTTGATGTTATAAAGTGTTGTGCCAGTCAAGCTGTGTGTACACTTTCTCTTCAGGGACAACTTACCTGGTAATTTCTGTGGGTGTCCAGTGATGGGGGCCGGATAGGCAGGAAGCTCTCTGAGGACTCTGAGATTGGTGTGTGTCTCAGTGGCTTGCACAGAGGAAGTGAGGTCTGCAGAGACCTGGAAGTGCTTGTGTGTGGTCAGAGGCTACTGGTTTCAGGGAGCTGATCTACAGCAGACACAGACAAAACTGCTTCATACTAAAGGCAGGTGGTGGTGAGGCACCTCACAACCCTGGGTATACTTGTGAGAGCATCACAGAGGGATGGCATGTGATCATATCTCTTTCATGGTATGAATGACTCGGATTAATCTGGATTTATTTATTTAGTTGTCATTTAGAACACTAAAAACCAGAAATACTGTAGGTATAACAATTTGATCTAAATTCTATCAATCCCTGTGGAAAGGGGTAGTCAAGAGGTGATCTGAGTAGCATTCCACTGTGTAATAATTGTATGACTGCATACAAGCAATGTATCTAAATACTCTTCCCAGTTGTCCATATTATATGTGTTATGATATAATGGAGCAATGTATAGTACCAGTAAATGTTCAAAAAGCGAGGTAATAATTTTCTCCTGTTTCATGTAATGACAAAAATCTAATAGAAAAACTATAGAGTACTATGCCTTGAAAAGTTTATAGGAAGACATATATACCTATTTGTGTTTTCATTTATATTTTTCTGATTATCTTAAATGCAAAGAAAGACAATGTATTGCAGAGTAGAAAACTGTACATAGACAGTAAATCTACTCATTGTACCATGTCTCTTTTTCAACATAATTGAGAATAAGGAGAATTCTATTAAGTCCTCTGAATCAGATATTCATTATGGCACTCATCACACAAAACCTAAACTCCAAATAGGATAGGGAAAAAAATCAGAGTGAACATATAATATGGGTGCGGTTCTCTGTTAGTACTCAGAGTCATATGGAGATAAGGAGAAACCAGGAAAATCTAATTGTGATCTGTGAAGTATTTACAGACACACATGTCAACTGTAGTTCATCAGACACAGAAGGAAAAAAAGAAAGCAACATCATCTCAGTAACTTGTAAGTTATTCCATTGGCAGCTTTGCTGTACCCATTGACAATCTTGCCTCCTTAACAGTGGTCCCATTTTCAAGTCCTTTCTAATAAAATGATATCACTAGCCTCATATTAAATGTCTTGTGTTACAGTAATATGGACTTCAATGGAGTAAATCCAGTTTATATTGGCTGAGAATCTGTCCCATATTACCTGTTAAGGTGTATGAATGCAGTAATATCAACATAGAGTTTGTTTGTTGGCTGTTTTCTGTATATGCAAGGGTACTCATGAAGGGTAATAACCAGTGCTTATACTTGCTTGAATTCTGCTGACGAACAATATTACTATTTAACTTCCTTTTGAAACCAGAATTATTTCAATAAATTTATAAAACTACCAGCTATCTAAGGCTGTTGATACAATTAACCTTCTTTCCCTGTGTGTGATGAAAGATTAGCATGTAAGCACATAGAAGTCAGTCAGGGGAGTAAAAAGTTAATATGAGGTGTATGTTTAGCCATACAAGTTGGAGCCAAGTGGCTTGGAGTTTATTTAGTTTAATTTTAGTAGGTAAGACCTCACTGAATAAACAATGTAGTGTAGCTCAAAAGAAAACACAGAGCCATCAAATCAAGATGTTACATTAGTACAAAAAACTCTCCTTCTCCTTTACCCCATTCTGTCACTCATAACCTGGGGGTCATCTTTGACTCCTCTCTCTCCTTCGCCCTGCACACTCAGTCAAACCAAAGTCCCCAACAAAATAGACAAAGGTCTTCTGTCCCACCCAGAAGCAGGAAGTATCTGCAATCTCTCAAGAGATTCTGTTCCTGCTGGATTTCCAGACAAATTCTGCAGACAGAAGAGGTATTGATAGTCTAGATAAGCATCCAAATGGTCAGGCACTTATCCAAACTTTGCACTAACTCTCTAAACTGTTTGAGGTCCACCCATCACTATTTAGTACCATCTCCTCCCCAAAACATAGTTTCTTATATTAGGATTGTTTTTATTATACTATATGTATTTTATGATGCAATTAGAAAAATATATAGATATACTGTAGAATATTTATTTCACTGCTAGTATGGGGTCTGGAGTGGGTCAGCACTGAAAGCATAATGCATTACTGTAGTATGAATGACAAACTACTGTGAGTCTGTTTGAGTGTGTAGATATAGTTATGCCACAAAATCAATCTAAAAAGGGGGGGAATAACTTGGATCAACATTTAAAAAATCTTAGTCACTATGTTGACTCAAAAAAAAAAAAAAACCCACTACCCTTTCAGCATTCATTTTTCATTTAGAGACCTTGGTGGCAGAACATTGATCATACTGTGCCACAGACCTTGAGAAATATCACTTAAAGAAGAAGGATTTACTTAAAGAATGCTCTGTGTTAACAGAGATGGTAGTAATAATGTATGAAGTGTAACATACACACACTGCATGGTTTCCAGCTGTTTGGCTTCACAGTCACCCTGTGTGCTGAGAAAGAATAAATGAGCTCTTGGATAATGTAACAAAAAGTTATGGAACCAATCAGTTATTCTTTTGGAAGCAGTGTGGACAGCCTCCTTTCACCACTTTGGGCCAAATTTTACCATGAGATCTGCAAGGTAAATCCTAGATATGCAATATGATCAAAAAATTTTGGGGCTGAATTTGAGATGTTTATGGAAACTCATGAGATTTTCATATACATATAAATAGTACTCTATGGGGGATCTGCAACCCTTCCATATTAAAACTGATGCATCTCCAAAAGGGCATGTAGTTTGGTCAAGAATGAGGGATTTTAAGTCCCAGATAACAAAAATCTGACTCTTTCATTCTGCCACTGCTTTAAATGAAGGCAACTCAACCTGAAACACCCTTGTTCCAAATTCAACTCTTTTGAAGCAAAGTGCATTAAATAAAATTTTTGTCAGATGTACTAAAAAGGCACCTACATTTTTTTCCAAATTATTTCCTTTGATTTTAGCTGATCTGTTTATGAAGATCTGGCTGTTAGCAAGGTTTCTGATCTGTACTTGTTACAAACAGGTTCAGTATTTAACAAAAACCTAGGATCACATATGGGTCTTTAATTTCACATTTTTGGGGATCAAATTTTCACACTACCTTGATTTTTTTTGTAGTATCACTTATAAGAGTAGGTACATGTAAACAAATGTAATCCCTTGTACATGCACATTGAGTCCCAATGTAGTCCAACTGTAAATTAATCTACAAGCCAAACGAAACTAAGCATGCAGATAACACTTTGCATATGCACAGATGGAATACTATATAAATACTTAAAATAGAAACTGAAAGCTGGGTTAAGACTCCTTAAAAATTTGGCCCAGAATGCTCTGGTTCCCTAATTGTTTGTTTGCAGTGATATCATCTAACCATTATAAATCCAGTACCTTTTTAAAATGAGAAACTAGACGGTTGAGAATAAAATCAAATGTACAGAAGTCTGATAAAGAAGTCTGAGATATTGCAGTTTACTGAGAGAAGCTATTCTAGGAAATAGCAGTGGGATTCCAGTGTAAATGTGCAAGTGCTATAAAGAGTTGAAAGACCTTGGAAATGACCAAATTGGACCTGTGGTATGTTAGCATAGATGGAAGTCGTATTGGTGAACCTGCATTTAAGCTTGTTATTTTGGCCATAAACACAAGCAAAATTTACAAACAAGAACTTCCTTTGTTAATCTTCTGGTACTTTTTGCCAAGAAATTTTAGAATTTGTAAGATAAAAACTAAGACATGATTTAAGAGCTGAAGTATCTTTGTCTGCTCTGCAGACTTCAGCTTGAGATATGAATGTGGCTGCCAACCCACCGAAAAGTAATGAAAATGAAGTCATGAAAATTAATTATTCTGTTGTGTTCCAACCAACATACCACTTGTTAAAATGAAACAAGATACAAACACTATGATTATATCTATTTATGCTATGAAGATAATTTGTTTGCTAATCCAGAATTTATTTTCCATCTGTTTTAATTCATTTCATCCTGTTACTTAATAAAATGGAATAAATATCTATATAAGACAGGGTCTGAAAGAGCTCTCCCCTGCCATCTGTTGATGAATTCGGGGGAAAGACCTCAGGAGCAGACCATATTTGCAGAGAGACACCTACTTTGCCTAGGGTGATCAGCGGACAGACTTGCTTTGCCAAAGTGATCAATTTTGGCTGGTTTGGGTTAAAATTCACATTAATCTTGGATTCTGGGGGAATGAAATGTTATCTTTATTGTATGACCACAGAACAGCAAAACTACCACTTAATCTGGCCCTAATGGAGGGGGTCACCCTACATTGAACCTCATTCTCTAAACAGGAGGTGAGGACAGGTATTTCTACCTAGTGGCATAGACACTATTTAAATAGTTTTAGATACTACAGGACCTGGTTCCTCCAGCATATAATGACAGAGCTGATCAGACTCAATTTAGAGGCCTTGTTTCTGCTCAATGATCCCTAGAGCTAAAGTCACTGATACTCTGTTCTAAGGGACTAAATCTTAGGCTATGGCTACACTAGCAGATGTAGAGCACCGGGAGTTGAACCAGCCCTCGGAGACAGCATCAGGGAAAGCGCTGCTGTGTGTTCACGCTTGCTCCTTGTGACTGTGGAGCATGCCCACATTAGCAGCTCTTGCAATGCCACAGAGAACAGTGCATTATAGTAGCTATCTCAGATTGCAAGTGGCTGCAGCGTGCTTTGGAAAGGGTTTACAATGCCTCATGGGGCAGACACAGCATCACATGATGCAGGTTTCCCAATCCCATTGTTCCATGGGCATCCTACTAGATTGCCAGCTGCTTTTCAAACGAAGGGGTGGGGAGTGTGACAGGGAGTGTGTTGTGTGTATATGGGGGGAGACACAGTATGTTTTGGAGGCAGAGTGTGTCAGCATGCTGTCTTGTAAATTCAGACAGCGGCAGGGGGAAAGGGGAAACCCGACATCAGCCCTCACTCCCCGCCTCTCTCTCTCACACACAAATACCTGCCTCTGCAGCAGGAGCATTCCACAGTAATGGTTTGCTTTTTGTCCCAAAGCAGATAAGCATGCGGGCTGTCAGAAACGGAGCTTTGAAAGGGGATAGCCGCATGCCTGCAGCCGAATTCAAAACAATGACCAGAGTGGCCACTTGACTTCAGGGGATTATTGGACATGTCCAGAGGCCAATCACAGCGCAGTAATGCAACACATCATCCACACTGCAAGTGTAGCCAAGCCCTTAGATGTGATGTGGGAGCAGTGTGGTAGTTCATTATAGTGCAGAATTGTGAGGTTCCCCAGTACCTGACAAAATCACTAAGAACTGAAATGACTAAGAAATAGGCTTAAAATAGGCTTAAGTTGTGACCACCTCGAAATGTGCCAAAGCAGCTAGAGACAGAGGCAGAGGTGAGCAATAGAAGAGACAACAGCAAGAGCAGTAGCAGCAATGGAGGCATTACCTGACCCGTTTCTTTCCTTCAGGGGCAGAAAGTGAACCCATGTGAACATTCCCTTGAATTCTGGGAGTTTGCTGAGTTTGAACGAACAACTGTGAGAGGGGTGCAGCAGAGGGAAAGCAGAGTGGCATGTTAAAAGGAAATGTATCTGTCAGACTTCCACACTGAAAGGTGGGAAACTGAGGCAAAGGACTATTGCCCAAAATACTTTGAGGGTGGGTATATAGTTACTCTTTGCACACTTTTGAATCCTTGTTGTGGTATTGTCCCAAATTAATGCTGAGTTTCCTCTCCCTTTTAGTAATTTTTCTTTTTTTATAGACAGACTCAGTGCTTGCAGCAAAATGGAAATTGGACCCCTGTCTACCACAGTCCAGGTTCTAACTACGGGATCAGCCTTCCTCTCCTCTTTTGTGTGTCTGATCCATAACTCTGGAAACTTTCCAAATACTGTGGTCAGTCTTAAATGTCTGTTACCACATGAGCAAATATTCCAAAGACAAAAATAATCTGCAAATATTCAAATAACTATATAAAGAAAATAGCTTTGGGGCATATTTCTGCCCCTGTTTGTGTTTACTAGCCATGAACATTTATACATCTGAGTCTTACTAGCATGAAGTTTTGTTTACAGACAAAATGTAAACTTTCCATAGTATTTGTTACACGCACCCAATTATAACAGAAGCTAGCTCATGTGGCTTTGTGACCACCTAGAACTAAAAAGCCAAATTTTGGAGTGAAGTTCTAGCTCCATTGAAGTCAGTGGCAAAACTATCATTGACTTTAGTGGGGCCGGTATTTTTGCACAATGAACAGCCCACCATAGAGTAACTGGCAGTCTTGAAGAAAAATCAACAAATTTTGAATAATGAAAAGACTGTTCCATTTGTAGATGTTCTGAGACCAGAAAAAGCAGCAAAATATATCAACCATTATCTTAAGCTAGTTTCTCAGATCTATCAATCATGTTATTCTTGCCAATGTATCTCCCTTGCATCATGGGGTGTTATGTTAACTTATTTCCAGGGCTAGAAAATCACTCTTGTTCCCAGTGAGGGGTTAAAACTTCTGTTATGATCTAAAAGAAATATGTTTACCATCTCTTTCCGAATGTTGATGCCCCAGCTTTTCAAAACAAAAGCATCCATTTATCTTTTTTTATTCGCTGTAAATTTTGTTTTAGACCTCCTTTGTTGTCACCCTTAATTAATATTTTGCTTGTCACTTTAAAAGTTACCTCCCTTACTAGTGTGTTCCAACATTCCCTCTACCTGGAAAACATGGAGAGAATTTATTTGCTGTAGTTTCACAGTGACTTCTGCCTCATCTGTCACTACACAAGTGCAGAAGTATGTAACAATGACGAATAGTGAGCAGGCAAATAGTTAAATAAAATTTTCCAAAGCTGTAATAAGGTTTAGTTTAGCACCGGAGGAAGGAGTGGCGGTTCAGAACAACAGAAGAGAAGTTGGTTCCTTATTTTTTCAGGGGTGAGAGAACCACTTGGTACTATGATATCAGAAAAGAAATGTTGTTTGGTAGTATAAAATGTTACATCATAGATTCCAAAGCCAAAAGGGACCATTCCAATCATCTAGTCTGACCTCCTGTATAACACAGGCCACAGAACTTCCCCAAAATAATTCCTAGAGTATCTCTTTTAGAAAAACACCCAGTCTTGATTTAAAAATTGTGAGTGATGAAGAATCTGCCATGATCCTTGGCAAATTGTTCCAATGATTACTTATGTGCACGGTTAAAAATTTACACCATCACTGGTGGAGTGAGTTTATAAACTCATTTACAAGGCCCTGGGGTACCTAAATTATGTGGGACACCTGTCCTCCTCCCCCCCCCCCAGTTTATATAGCAGCACTGCACTGAATCCTGAGGTAACCTGGGAATGATGCAGCAATGGTAACTGGTGATAAAATCATTGGTTTATTGAAATACACCACAAACTGAAACTATAGAACCAGTGCATGTTGCTTATTTGCTTGGAGGCAGAAGAATACAACTCTTGCAAGCATTACTAGCTATGCGGCAAGGGAAGGCAGCTGCCATTAAGAATTCATAAGCCCTGAAGGAATGGTGCTCCATTCCTGAACATTTTAGGAATGCCAGAAAGCAGCCACTTCCTGCTGCAAATTTATGCCTGTTCTCACCCCACCCTCCCTACCACAATCTGAGCAGGGCTGGCTCCAGGCACCAGCCTAGCAAGTAGGTGCCTGTGGCGGCCAATGAAGAGGGGGGCGGCATATCCGGCTGTTCGGCAGCAATTTGGCAGCGGGGCCATCACTCCCTCTCAGAGCGAAGGACCTGCCGCTGAATTGCCGCTGTAGAATGAAGCGGCGGTAGAGCTGCAGCTGCTTGCAATTGCGGCTTTTTTTTTTTTTTTGCTGCTTGGGGCGGCAAAAACGCTAGAGCCGGCCCTGCATCTGAGACAGTGCTTCAATCCCTTTTTGCCCCCTTACCTCTTAGAGAAGGTTCATGGGGTTGCCAGTTTTGCTGTCATGAATCACTAAGGAGCTCCCCCTTTGCTGCCTCTCTTTTTATCCTTTAAAAGCACAAAATCAGGCACAGGAAAACTACTGACGTCTCCCTTATGGGAAAAACATAGTATGATGCACAAATGTAGAGAATTTGGCAAAAGGGACAAATGGAAGAGATGGAAGATGGCAGGAAAATGGCCTTTTTCTGGTTCAGGCAGCACAAACAGATGTATGGAACACCTTAGCAAAATGGAAATTGTGGCTGCATAACTGTATTATACACAACCCCTGTTCATGTTTTTATTCTTCTGGGCAAGAGATTTTGTCCTGCCTTATACAGTGGAGTGCTTAATAGTTAAGGTTAGAATGGTTAATGACATGATGATGGTATTCTGTAGGTTTGAGCCTGCCTAATATATTAAAATTGTTATTGGACTAGCATCTGGGGAGGGAGGGGCACTATACATACCTTATCCTGTTCAAGTTTTGTCCAGTTCAGCCAAAGTTAAGTGTCATTATGTTCAATGTCTTTGTGGTTTTATCGGTGGTAAGGGGATAGATGCATTGAAGGGCTGAGCTACTTCTGCTTTTTTTTTTACACTCTTCTTTTGCTCATTATGTAGAGTTAATCTCTGTGGATCTCACCTATTTGGGACACATGCGTTTAGCAACACGCATACATTTATGCTGTTAGTATAGGTCTCAGGAGAGCACAACTTGAACACATCACTTCTATTGCTGTTTATGATCAGGCTAAGATTTTTTTTCTCTTTCCAGCTTTTACTATGAATGTTACTGAAAGCATTAAGAGCCTGTTCTCGCCCCTCTTCTCGACTCTAGTAGTCCTCCCTCATGTGAGACTTCTCGAGTAGGTAATGTTTTTACAGGATTGGACCTTTGATTTTTATCAGTTACTGTACCTCTTTACAGTGCACGAGGTGTTCTATTGTACATCAGGGGTCAGCAACGTTGGGCACGCGGCTCGCCAGGGTAAGCACTCTGGCGGGCCGGGCCAGTTTTATTTACCTGCTGACGCGGCAGGTTTGGCCGATCGCAGCCCCCACTGGCCCCGGTTCGCCGTCCCGGGCCAATGGGGGCGGCGAGAAGTGGCGTGGGTGAGCGATGTGCTGGCCGTGGCGTCTCGCTGCCCCCATTGGCCTGGGACAGCGAACCGGGGCCAGTGGGGCTGCGATCGGCCAAACCTGCCGCGTCAGCAGGTAAATAAAACTGGCCCGGCCCGCCAGGGTGCTTACCCTGATGAGCTGCGTGCCAAACGTTGCCGACCCCTGGTACAGATATTTAGTAAACTCACTCCTGTAGGTATGGTGAAGCAATAATTTCACAATAGTTTTCTTTTCGTTCCTCTATCTTACAGAAGGATATAATGGGATGGATTGTTCAAAGAAAGTGTACTTACAGTTCCATACTGGAGGTATGGTACTGTAAGAAGGTGGAATTGGGGAAGCCACAAAACACAAGCTTTTCATCAAGTAAGGGAATTTTCTCTTGACTTAGTGTGCACAGGAGCTCTCTCTCAAATGAAAAGCGCTTATATTAAACACAGACTCAAACAGAAAAAATTCAGGCTCTGTCTACAATCCAACAACCTAGCCACTGTGCATAGTCACCTATTTTCTCAAACTGTCTCCCAGAGACCTGTTAGTTTCCTAGCTTCCTTCTGTAGCATTCTGTCACTGCTTGACTCTAGGCAGCTGCCTAATTAGGCTCTCAGTCTCCAGCCATATTCTGCTACTTCACCCAAAACACCTATGTGACACATGAGTAGTGAGTAACTCAATACTTGCTAGAAATCAAATGGGACTTCTGCATGCTGTCACAGAGACAATCAGGACGGGCTTAATGCCTTCAAGACATTCTCCAGTATTAAGTGAGTTCATTAAGTAGCTTGTTCAGTAAAGAAACTGTATTCATAAGTTTAAATTGTTTAAATATTTTTTACTGCTTGTGAACTCTTTTCTTAAGTGAGGCTGAATAGAATGTTGTTGTTTCAAGTCTTGTCTCTGTTAAGATTCTTCAGAAGTTTGCCAATCAGTATTCTTACCCATGTTGCTTTTCTGGTAAAAATTTAGAAAAGTATGGGCAAGTTTTGACTTCTGTCATTTTCTGAAGGCCATAAGACCACTGCATGTGCAATGTGAAGGAAATTAACTATATATCCCTAACATCTGTTTTATTACCGCTGTAATATTACGTGTGTGCTGGAAGAACATGCCATTCATACACCACCTCTTTCTGTAGCTGCTCTGAATTCCAAGGCCATGAGAATGGGAATAGCAGTGATGTTATTAATGCCTAACAATAATATGAAATAATGTTTACCAAAGTACATACATAATGAGGCAATGGGGTTTTGTCTCCATTCTCCTTTCGCTATAAACTTTAGAACTAGACTGTCTGTGGTTTGACAACTAGACATTTATTTAATGTTGTTCTGTTGTATCTGTGTCCTTGAATCTTAGCTGAGAGGGAGGGAGTGATACACTGAAATGGCTTCAATGAAGCATACAAATGCCAGAGTAAAACCAGCTGTTCCTTTAGGCTAAATGAACTGGAGATACAGTTATGTGACTTTCTCCCTCTGCCACCCTATGAAATTCTTTGTTTCTAATGCCCAAGAGCAGGTGCTGAATTAATCATCATCTTCTAAACCAATTCTCTTTAACTGGCTCAAAGCTCTATACAAAGGCCATTCTAAACTACATAGATGCAATAGACACTGAAGTCGAATTGTAGATTGTTAGGTACATAAACTACTGCAAAAAGCTAGGCTGTTCTCTGCTAATTCAGAGTTAAATCCTGAAAACCCTTGCACTCAAGTAGCATTACTCATATAAAGTAGTCCTATTTTTGCAGGATTGAGCCCCTCATATTTTATATCCTGTATTCTTCCCTACCAATAGGTGATATTTAAAAGTTGTGAGGGAGTTTGACCACAGTTCCCCCCACCCATCTTCCTGATTAATTTTAATAATAGATAGAATATACAAAACTATGAAATAATTGCTAAAGACATGCTTATTTTTAAACTGACTTTAACACATTCACTAAAACAAAGTAAGTTTTCTGAGCTATTTGGATGTATTTTCTAATCCAAATGTGGTGCTGATAATTTTTCCTGTTTTGAGGGTTTAAATTGGGCATAGGCTTTATGCTGGCATTCTACCCAGAATTGGATTTCACCCCAAACAAATATAGCCAATAGCTGATATTTAAATGAATAACTGAAGGGATTTTTCATCCCATTCCTGTACATCTATGAATTGGCATCGTAAATGTCTTGTGGAAATAGTAATATATTATTGAACTGACTCTGTATCTCTCTGCAGTGATATCAAATGTCATTAAAATTGTTAAAAAGGAATGATCATTCAGTGTGGTTTAAGCAAGAGAACTAGTTTGAAAACTGAGCTGTGATGTGGATGTAGGCAATGAATTTATTAATGATTTTTATTAAGTTTGCATTGTTCTGCATTTTTTGCTTTCATTCTGCATTCAGCAAAATGAACACTATCAGATGTAATACTATGTTTAGTGAAGCTCCCAGGAGTGACCTTAAAATAGTTACTAGGTTTGGAAGCCAGGGCATTGCTTCTGCCTCTTAATAGGGTGGCCAGACCATTGAATGTACAATTAAAGAGGTGCAATGAGAGCTTTAGTGTCCATTATAGTTTAAAAAATAAATCTAAACTGATTCTGGTGGTGTCAACTCCCATGACTTTATCATGAGTGTTGTGATATTTGATGTTCTTCCTAAAGCCCTACCTCCTGGAGTAATGAAATCTGAGATTCTAACCTAATCACATTAGTAAGTTTCTAGCCCTCATGGTTGTAGAGGAAAGCTTGACATCATGTGTGAAACATTGCAAGATGTAAAAACAATAATAATGTAATTAGTTTTGCATTATTTTTACAACAAATAACCTGGCAACTATATTACAATTTATCCTATTTTTCTGCATTCTGTAATATTTTCTTTCAGTTTTACAATCTCAAATATATCACAGTACAAAAAACCCTTTTAAAAAAAATATTGTCAATCCAGTGTGTGGCTATACCATGAAAGAACAATGTTCACATCTCCCTGAAGGATGTAGACAGTGTGGCTCTTATCCATATTACTGACGCAACTGTTAAAAACTATCAGGAACAAGAGTTGAGTGCAAATACTTCATGAGGAGATTTTATAACTTGGCTTGAGAATGTTGAGGAATTTAACAAATCTCAGTCCTCTAAATCAGAAAAAAATAAACCTTCCATATTCAATCTAGTCATCTATGATTCTATGATAAAGAACAATGGATATCTTCACTGCCTTTGATGTACTCACTATTCAAAGACTTTTTCTTTGCCATAGCCGTCCAAATTGTTGGGAATTGCCATGAAATCTTGATTTTTTTAATAAAGGTTTTGGGGAATATTTTAAATTCCCCCAATATTGGGGTTTTGAATAATTATAGTTCTCCACTTTAAAGCTCAGTGAGCTGGCTAGTTTCTCCAACACTGATCAGCTCAGCACAATTGAAGCTGGTGAGAACCTTCTTTCCTGTCAAGCTCTTAAATTCTGCAGTAATGGAGCTTATCTCCTGCAGAACTCTTAAACTCCAGAGGAACAAGAATACACTAGAACTCCATAGAAACACAGTATCATGCAGTACAGTCCCAGAACACCCCATCAGCTTTTAGTCAACTGTGAGTTCCCGGTTAATTGAGTTTGGTTGCACTGTGTTTGGATTCCGGAGACGAGAATTTCTGATCGGGATATGACCTGATTCTTTGTTTACCTTCTGTTTATTTTTTACTATAATTTGTGCTTGATATATATGGTTTATCATAGCCTTTGCAGACCTCAGAAGCTGGGGGGTTTATAAAGTGTGCACTTGGCCTTTGACAGAATAAAGCTTACACAGGGTAAAAAATATCCAGACCAGGATAACTTGTTTCTCTCCATCATTCCTCCTTTACTCTTGACAAACTCAGAGTGTTTGCCTGGATTTGAATGTTGACTGTAGTCACTACGGAGCTCATAATTCCTAAGTACATGATAGAATAAAGATCCCCCCACCTTTTTTTAGGGTGTGTATGAGATCTAGTGCTCAAAATTCTTCTGAGGGTGATCAGCAGGTCCCTTTGCCCATTCCAAATCTTCCACAGGTGGCTGAGGGACCTGTTCTTCCTTTTGGGATCTAACAGAGACTGAAGAGAAGGCCAATCTCTCCTTTCAGATCTTCAATTAGTGCCTGGCAGGCCTGCAACCCAACCACATCCTCAATACCACAATATTATGGTGTAAGTGGACTTGTAGGACAGTCCTCCAAGAAAGCAGGATAGAGGACTGGACTTGGCTACTACTCCCAAAAGATCCCACACAATCCTAAAGACTTTAGAAAGTACCAGACAAATGGGATCCTAGCCCCACAGAAACCCATAGAGGAGAATAGGATAGGAGGTTTAGGTCAGGGTTTGTACATAAACATATCAGAACTTCAAGAATGATTTCAGTTTGGTTCATTCCTAGGGATGAGTAAAGACTTGGTGGCTGGGGTGTTCTTATATTTTCTGTACAAGTTCACCCCTCTCTGATGTTCTGTAATGTTGTAGAATCTGTTATGAAAAGCATTCTAATCCATAAGATAAATAAGTTTTAGTTCTGTAAACAACATTGTGAATAAGAACATGTGGCTGAAATAAATGCCGTTAAAACTCTCTCTTCACCAGCTCATATCAGTATGAAATATGTATTCTGTCATTTATAGCAATAAAAGGATTTATTGCCAAAGAGTTGTTTGTTTCACACACATTACAATTTTATATAAAAAATCACAAAATTTGGCTTAACAGTACAAATAACATTTGCAAACACTGTGCAGCTGTTAATGTCAGTTTATCATTGTGATTTTTGTATTTTGTTCACTTACGTGGCAGCTGGAGATTTGCTCTCAATGGGCCTGATCCAATGTCTATGGAGGTCAGTGGGAGTCTTTCCATACTACTTCTCTCTCAAAGGGCTTTGGATCGGGCTCTGTGCCCTTTCCAAGCAAAATAACATAGGACCTACCCTCTCCCCACACTTGGGTTATAGAGCCTTCAGGATATATCCTGCTAGGCTGGAGCTGGAGTAATCTGTCTGTCCATCTCCATGGCAGGAGGGCTGGAGGATTTGCAGTATAAAAAGAAATAAATCTTCAATGCAGCTATTTTAGAAATGCTGGAGAGAGTGGGTTGCAACCTGGCTGCTGGGGGTGGGGAGGGGGACTCCTTCCTCTTTCATCCTTGGGTCCCTTTTTTTCTAGGGAGGGAAAAATATGTCTCCTTTCCTGAGTTCCATTTCAGAATCTGTTTTATTTAATACACTATCTGAATGATTGTGACACACTACAGGGCAATTATCTGACTGAGAGACACGACAAGTAAGTCCACTAGTTCCACTGTCACTGCTGCTACATCCATTCAGTTGCTGTCCTCTGGCCTCTTTCCTGTTACCATGTTGCACGCAGCAGACTTGTATATCCAGGTTGAATCAGAGCCGAAGGATGTTTGGTGCTAAGCTGCTATAGGTATGTCTACACTGCATTTTAAAATCTGTGGCAGCTTGTGCTCCAGCACTAAAACAGCAGTGCAGACATTTGGGCTTGGGGTCTGAGGCCACAGTGCAAATCCCTCAAGCCAGAGGTCTGTAGACCTCTGCTCTAAGAGTTGCTGCTGTGGGTTTTAAAACACAGTGTAGATATACCATATCTGGCTTGCCATCAGATAGTGTCAGTCTCTCACTTTGTGCTGCCTGTTCTATTCAATTTATTTATTTAAGTCATCGCTGCAATGAACAGAAAAAATATGGCTCAAAAAGCAGTGTCAAAATTGCAATGCAAACCTGAAACAGTCTTTGGTTAATAGCATTGTACAAATACTCTTAAGAGTGTATTCCAGGGCTCAGAGAATTTCAAAGCTATTTAGCATTGCCAGGTACCAAAATGAATGTAAACAGTGTTTTCTGAATAATTGTTCTCTAGGCTAGTGATGTTGAAATGCAGCAATCCACTTAAAAGGAAGAGGGTCATGGCCCCCTGCTCCTGTAGCACAGGCACTGGTCGTCAGGGAGATTCTCCTTGGCCAGCTATTTGTGGGCCTTTCCACTGACTTCAGTGGGAATTGGATGGGGCCTCATGTGAACTAAAATCTTGTAAAAATGTGCTATGGTAGCACTACAACTACACTGATGGTTACCACTTGCAATGCCAATTGCATATAGTAGTTAATAGGGAGAAAGAACTACATATTGTTGAACTACATATTGCTTGTGCCATTAAAATGCATAGATGTTAAAAAATCTTCAGTTTGTATGTCAATCACACTGCAGAATATAGTCTATTTATAAATATGAGGTAAGAAAACTCTTAGCTCAGTTAAGGGGACTCTTTCACATTGGTAATACTCAAGAGATTTTTTTTTCTATGTGTCAGTACTATCCCTAGGAGATATGGAAAGTTATGAACTTTCCCCCCTTCAAATAAAGCATGGGTTTTGGATGAGACTGCTGATTGATGTATCCCATACAACTTCATGCAGAACATCCCATCCTATCTTTTTTTAAAATGACCTTTAGTTTGTATTTAAACTGCTGCAAGAAATCTTTCTTAATTCATAGGTACAGATGTATTTCAGAATTTCACTAGAGTAGAAATTTTAAGATCCTAGGACAAGATAAGCTCCTAAAAGAATACAATAATTAACAGATGCCAAAATCAAAAGCTGTTGTGTCTATAAAGATAGTGTGAGGTCTTCACTTATCTTCATCTGGTTGCAAAAATTCCAGATTCTAGGCTGCAGGTCATTTACAGAGAATGAAGAGCAGTATTTAATTATTGCTGGTTTAGCAAGATGAAGGCGATGGGATCATAAAATTATCTTTGGTACAAATTACAGTTTATAAGTATTCACAGTATATTATCTACTGCTTTATTTTAGAAGAATAACACGTATTATATCAATCTTCTATTATTAGAGGCAAATTTTCAAAACAGATTCTCAACTATGCATACAAGATTTGGGCTGATCGTGATAAGTGCTGTGCCCTTTATTTTGACGTCAGTGGAAGATAAGGTCACAGAGCACCACTCAGAAGACATTCAGCTTATCACAGAACTTGCCTCTTTTTTTTGTGTGTGTGCGAACCTGTTTATAAACATATGATCTAATCCTGTAAAATGCTGAGTGGCCTGAACTAACATTGACCACCCATAAATTCCCAAATTCTGATATGTTGCTTATAAGAGGTCAGCTAATTAATGATCTCCTGTAAGCAAATAGCAAAATAAGCAAATAGGCTTAGTTGGTGCTTTATTCTGAGTTGTGTGTGTATTTGATATATAGATATATTGTATTTAGCAGAGACAATTGAGTTAGTTTCCCAGACCTGAAGAAGAACTCTGTGTAAGCTTGAAAGCTTGTCTCTCTCTCACCAGCAGAAGTTGGCCCAATAAAAGATAATACCTCACCCACCTTGTCTCTCTAGTTGTATACTTAGGCTGTGATCTTGCAGCTTTGTACAATCAGACCCCTGAGCAGAATCCACTGCAGAGCTGATGGCTTAGATTGAAAGCTCTTTCTGGCAGCGATCCTGTATTTGCATATGTTTGTACAGCACCTAGCACACGGAACCCTGATTTTGATGGTCTATCTGGTTGCTATGCTAATGTAAATATTTAATAGGTGCAGGGAACATGGTTAGCTGCAGTCGGAAAATGTTATGGGACAGCATCTCTCTTTAACTCTTGAAAAGGAAAATAAGGAGCTGTATTTCACCTCCTGGGTATTTGCTGATGAAAAGCTGAAAGAACTAAATAATGAAGAATTTTCCCTCTTGTTTGAGAAACTGTGAAAATAGACAATTTTAAGTAAGCAAGCAATCAAATAAACTCAGGCTTAAATTTTTCCCTTCTGTTTCATGTATGCTGCTCCCATATTAGTCCTTTGGAATTGCACAGATGTAATTAGAGTAAATTTTATTTGCTTACTTATACACAGTCCCTTGTTCTGTCACCACTCTACTTACATACAGCTAACTAGTTTTCCTCTGTAGGGCTGTCAGCTTTTAACGTATAAACATCAAAGCTTTTGCCTAGATTTTCCAAAGTGCAGTTTTTCTTGCAAAGATGTGCAAAAGTAACAGGGAAATTGGACATGTTTGTGTAACATGAGCAGATTTCATATCTTCACAGAGATGGCAGTATATATTTCATACTAGATCCTTTGTGCTTTCAACTGTGAAGTCTTTGAAGCCTGCAAAGAAAAAAGGGAAGAATTAAACATGTATTATATTTAGAAAGGGAAATATAACGTAGTGCAGCTACCAGTGATGTCAGTTCCTCTCAAAATGGAAGGAAAAGTCAATTTGGCAAAGGATTAGTTTAGGTATAACAAATTGAAAATGGAAATAATCAATTCCAAATTTCAAGGTGTTTTAGAAATTGTGTGCACAAACACACACACAACAAACCATATTATTTTTAACAATACCCACAAAGGAGAAAGATGTGCTTGTGTTCTTTGATTTTTCTATAATATATAGAGAGGGGTTATTTTCCTCCCTGTCTTGTCTTTTTTACTTTAGAAATATCAGGAATATTACTTTTTTTTCTTCCTTATTTTTTTTTTCTAGAGGAGAAGACTAGAGTGAGAGCTTTCTTAGCCTTCAATTGAATGGCTCTAAGCATAGATTGTTTCACAAAGAAAACCTACCTCATGCCTCTTTTCATTCAAACTACTGACAATGATTACACTGGTCTACAATTTTTGAGAAGTTGTCTGCTTCAGAGATAAAATATGCTATTTATTATGTATTTTGATGTGCTGAATTCAAATATGACAATTAAAACAACTGATTGGCTACTGTTTCTAAGATATTTAAGTTTTTACATTTTATGTCTATGTATATTGTGTAGATAGTAGAGTTTTAATCATAANAATTTTTGAGAAGTTGTCTGCTTCAGAGATAAAATGTGCTATTTATTATGTATTTTGATGTGCTGAATTCAAATATGACAATTAAAACAACTGATTGGCTACTGTTTCTAAGATATTTAAGTTTTTACATTTTATGTCTATGTATATTGTGTAGATAGCAGAGTTTTAATCATAAATTGTAAACCTAGGTCTTTTTTCATGTGTTTATGGTTGCTTTACATGATAATATTTCACCTGTCCTGTTTATGTAACACTTTAAAATCAGCAAAAGGGTTATATAAATAAAATTTATTATGAAACAAAAGGCAAAAAACTATTATGTACATAGTTTAGTCCTATTCAGTGTCTACTCGGCGCTTCTTGGCTTGGCTCTTGTATTCATTAAATGGAGCATCTCTTGTCACTGTCCAGCAACAGTCTGCAAGCATTGATGGGCTCCATTTGCCCTGATAGCGTTTCTCCATTGTTGCAATGTCCTGGTGAAATCGCTCGCCGTGCTCGTCGCTCACTGCTCCGCAGTTCGGTGGAAAAAAATCTAGATGAGAGTGCAAAAAATGTATCTTTAGTGACATGTTGCAACCAAGGCTTTTGTATGCCTTGAGGCAGTTTTCCACCACCAACCTGTAGTTGTCTGCCTTGTTGTTTCCAAGAAAATTTATTGCCACTAACTGGAAGGCTTTCCATGCCGTCTTTTCCTTGCCACGCAGTGCATGGTAAAATGCATCATCTCGAAGAAGTTCACGAATTTGAGGACCAACAAAGACACCTTCCTTTATTTTAGCTTCACTTAACCTTGGAAATTTTCCACGGAGGTACTTGAAAGCTGCTTGTGTTTTGTCAATGGCCTTCACAAAGTTCTTCATCAGACCCAGCTTGATGTGTAAGGGTGGTAACAAAATCTTCCTTGATTCAACAAGTGGTGGATGCTGAACACTTTTCCTCCCAGGCTGCAATGACTGTCGGAGTGGCCAATCTTTCTTGATGTAGAGGGAATCTCTTGCATGACTATCCCATTCGCAGAGAAAACAGCAGTACTTTGTGTATCCAGTCTGCAGACCAAGCAAGAGAGCAACAACCTTCAAATCGCCACAAAGCTGCCACTGATGTTGGTCACAGTTTATGCACCCCAAAAGTTGTTTCATGTTTTCATAGGTTTCCTTCATATGGACTGCATGACCAACTGGAATTGATGGCAAAACATTGCCATTATTCAGTAAAACAGCTTTAAAACTCATCTTCGATAAATCAATGAACAGTCTCCACTCATCTGGATCGTGAACGATGTTGAGGGCTGCCATCACACCATCGACGTTGTTGCAGGCTACAAGATCACCTTCCCTGAAGAAGAATGGGACAAGATCCTTTTGACGGTCACGGAACATGGAAACCCTAACATCACCTGCCAGGAGATTCCACTGCTGTAGTCTGGAGCCCAACAGCTCTGCCTTACTCTTGGGTAGTTTCAAATCCCTGACAAGGTCATTCAGTTCACCTTGTGTTATGAGGAGTGGTTCAGAGGAGGAGGATGGGAGAAAATGTGGGTCCTGTGACATTGATGGTTCAGGACCAGAAGTTTCATCCTCTTCCTCGTCTGACTCAAGTGAGAATGATTCTGATGCATCAGGAACCGGCAGTCCTTCTCCGTGGGGTACTGGGCGTATAGCTGATGGAATGTTTGGATAATGCACAGTCCACTTTTTCTTCTTTGACACACCTTTCCCAACTGGAGGCACCATGCAGAAGTAACAATTGCTGGTATGATCTGTTGGCTCTCTCCAAAGCATTGGCACTGTAAAAGGCATAGATTTCCTTTTCCTGTTCAACCACTGGCGAAGATTCGTTGCACAAGTGTTGCAGCATATGTGTGGGGCCCACCTCGTGTCCTGATCTCCAATTTTGCAGCCAAAATAAAGGTGATAGGCTTTCTTAACCATTGTGGTTATACTGCGCTTTTGTGATGCAAAAATCACTTCATCACAAACATAGCAGAAGTTATCTGCACTGTTCACACAAGTACGAGGCATCTCTGCTCACTTTGGCTAAACAGAAATGTGTCCCTTTGCAAAATCAAACACTGACAAATAAGAGAGCATGATACTGTATGATTTCTAGAGCTGATATAGGGCAATTTGTTCAGCAGAGTGATGTAAGCTTCGTTATGATTGCATCATCCATGACTTCTAGGAATAACATGATGCAATTCATATCATATATGACGCAAAACCAGCTTCAGATTGCATCATTCATTGTTTTGCCTAAAAAGCAAGTACGGTCCAAACCCAGTCATAGATTTATTCATAGATCCAGTCAAAGATGTATTTTAGTCATTTCTGGTTTAAATTGAGATCCCTTCCCTTTATAACTCACTTATCCTCCTCCATTCCCAAGTCAAGGGTCGTATATACTGACCCAATATCATATTTTGAAAACTAGAGCCAATCAACAATTTTAAGCATCATTTTCGTTCTCAGTGACCCAGAATTAGTAAAGTTTGACTACATTTATTTCAGAAGCATTTTGGCTGTAGAGCAGTGTTGTTAACAAAGGAAACAGAAAAATAGTTTTTATGTACTCAGACAAAAAATCCTTTGTTCTTTCAATTGCTCATGATGTTAAGATCTTTAGTCCTCCAAGGAGTCTACCAGCAAAGTCACGGTCAGATATCTGTTGTAAAAAGGGATTTTTATGTATTGCACCCAACAAAGCTTTCTAGACACCTTTATACATTGTAAGGAAAAGGGCACATGAATGACATCAAGTACATATTGTTATGAGCTGGGTGGAAACCTCGTTATGGGATAAGTTAAAATCCTATTGAGATTGATGGGTGTGCCTGCATCCTTCAATTAACATAACTGTAAGGATAAATCAGTTGCAATCCCCAACCTAAAACTAAAGGGTTACTAAACCCACTCAAGAGGTCTGGACTATGGGGGTGGAGGGGATTTTGCTGAGTATTGTTTTGGGCAAAGGAAGTAGGGAGAAGAACACCAAACCAGAGAGAGACAAAGACAACCTGAAGAAATCCAAGCCGAAGCACAGTATGACCCTGAGAGAAATCTAGAATGAGGTTCTGGTTCAGTGGTGCTGACTGAAAAGAAGCTTGGGCCTGTATGTTAAAACTTCTTCTTTTCCCTTTGGTTCCTCCTTCATTCAGAGAGGCAGGACATTCCGTATAAATAAACAAGACTGCATCAAACAAAATATCAGACCCCATCATCAATGTTCCAGCTGAGAGCAGAAATTTTACTAGCTGCTCAGGTCAAAAATGGGTAACAGTATAATAATGATATACTATATTCTGTATTGTACTCTACTGGACACACTGCTTCCTGGAAAAGGCCTATTTTTAAAACCGATTAGATAAAACTGGAGACAAACTCATAAAATACTCCTCCCTGTCTCGCAGAAAGGTGTTTCATTAGGTCAGTAGGCAAAGACAATCCCTGTGGTCCTGAGAGGTGGAAATGGAGGGACATGTTTGGCTACTCTAGAGCCCCTCCCCCTTAAACTGGACGCATGAGGAGAATGTACTGGAGCAGGGAAGGAAAAGGGATTCCTTCTTCCCTCCCTGATGTCATTGGCTAGACTCTGAGTGAGTGGCAGTGAGATGGGAAAGTGAGTTGATTATCTCTTACATCCCTCCCCTTCCTGCTTCTGAAGGTTTCAGGGCACACATTAGTCATTCTGCTATGGTTGGTGCCCCACTCTCCCTGCCCTATAATAGAAGTGTAGTCTGAATTGTGTTTCTGTGAGGCTGTGGGTTTCACCAACTGATAGTTTTGGGGTTCAGGAAGAAACATTTCCCAAGATTGACAAGGTGTCCAGTAGGTTCGTTTATTTTTTGCCATCCTTGTAGCACTTTTAGGCTAATAAGGAGTGAGAACAGGCATCTAGGTTAAGTGAGCTTGTAATTTTATTGTGTAACTCCAAGTGGGAGTTTGGCAGTTCCTGGAACTCTAGACTGAATCTTTAGGGCATTCTAAACTACAGACTACAATATTAATGGCTACCAGAGCCCTCTGACACCATTTCCCAGCCAGTGTGGAGTCGGAGTCGGGGGAGGTAAAGAATGGACAAGAAACTCCTGCTGAGGCCAACAGGGAGTCTTCTGCATAAGGTGATATGGCCAAGCAGGTTGCTGGGCCAGTTATGTGCCAGGGCTGCTCAGCCCCTCAGTCACGGGGACAGCCTGGGTCAGAGACAGAGACCAGTTTTAGTTTCAGTTGTGAGCTCTTGAGCATGGGACTAGAGAGAAGCAGAACAGCTTAAGGATTCTCTCATTAACTTCCCCTCCCACAAAGAGAGTCTTTGAACTGCTGTAGGATCTTGTGCCTGGCACAGGCAGTTCCAGCCCTGCAGAGACCAGCATTCAGAGTGGCAGAGATCAGCCTGGTGCCAGCTGCCAAAAGCCATACAAGACTTCCGCAGGGCTCCAGACCAGGGAGCCAAGAGAGAACCCTGCCTCACCCCAGGGCAAATACACACAGTAAGAGGAACCTATTTTTGTTGTTTCATCTGGACAGCATTTATAGCACTTATCTCCAGACTCGTCCTAGGTGTACCATCCACCCTTGGAAGGGAGCTGGGGTTGGGACTCTGTTGATTCGTTGATCTATTATATGCACTTGTTTCCACACACAGATAACTAGTTTGCTATGAAAAACAGCAAAAAATCTTTCATCTAGAGCTACTCATGGTACTAAATCAACCTGAGAAGAGGGAGGAGGAAACTGGTCTTGTATGTGTGCACATGTGTGTGCACACAGATATATTTCAGGAAAGAGGGAGATTCTGGGATGCATGCTGGGGCTGCGAGCATATATCAGTAATTCAAACTAGAATACATTATAGGGATGCTGTAATCATCTCAAAACCCAGGAAATTTAGAGTTTAAGATGAAAATAAATCCAAACCTGTTATAGTATGGAAATGGATACCAAAGGCACCCAAACAACCTTAACTCTGCCTTGTGACACCATGGGTCGGGGAAGAAAAAAAATCGAATGTATCTGGAGAAAAAAGCCAGTTTATTCTAATCCGGCACCACAAAAATGTCTAAAATCATGAATCCCTGCTTTAAATACAAAACTCAACTCAATCTGACACTCTATAGTGCATGCATATCTAAGTCATGTAAGTATCTACCCGTAGGGTACATCTATACCCAGCCGCTAGTTCGGCGGCTGGCAATCAAACTTCTGGGTTCGACTTATCGCGTCTTGTCTGGACGCGATAAGTCGAACCCGGAAGTGCTCGCCGTCGACTGCGGTACTCCAGCTAGACGAAAGGAGTACCGCGGAGTCGACGGGGAAGCCTGCCTGCCGCGTGTGGACTGAGGTAAGATCGAACTAAGGTACTTCAAACTTCAGCTACGTTATTCACGTAGCTGAAGTTGCGTACCTTAGTTCGATTTGGGGGGTTAGTGTAGACCAAGCCTAAGTTACAGACTTTAGCCTGTTACAGGTAGCAAAGGTACAAATGAGGGACATAGTTATTCTCTTTGTGTTGTAGAATCTGAGCATTGGGTAGTGCTCACAAAGTAGGATTTGATTTTTTTTGTATTAGTTAATCAAGCCATAGGCCAGGAGAAAGAAAGTGTGTGTATTTAGAAGAGCTGTGAAAATGCTCAGACAGAGTTCTGGAGTTCCAGATGGGGTGATTCTGAAGAGACCAAAATGGAATACAGAAATAAATTAATACTTGAGCATGTGGACTAGAACAGGCTGAATAAAAAGATTGGAGGAATAGGAGGCAAGTCCATGAAGCAAGCAAGATCTTCCAACTGTTTTCTGTTTCATCAATAATGCTTCATTCTAATTCAGGTTTAACTTCATCCTTCAGTCTACTTCATAATCCTAAACTGATAGCACCTAAAACCTATCCCAAAAAGAGTGAACTGAATAATTATAAGGCAGCGCCAATGCTCCTGCTCCACCATTCAGTTGGGACAGGAGTACCACAGTATCAAAAACAGTTGGTATGTCTAACATCATCATTAGTATGAAGAGTATATGGCAGTCATCCAGGAAACACACAAGTGCCATCTCTGCACTGGGACAAGGTCTGAAAGCAGACTGGAGATTTTTTTTTAAAGAATCCCCTTCTGCTATGATGCACATAAAGTTGCTCATCCACAGGCTTCTCCTCCCTACCACCCCCAAAAAGGAGGTGTAAAATAGGGGGGCTGTCAATTTTCAAATTCTCAATACCCCCAGTTGGTTTTCAAAAGAATGCAACGTCCATTTAAGCATTTAAATAGGAGCTCAGCATCCAATGTGGTCATTTATTTAGGTGCCTAAATGGGAGCTGGGATCTAATGAAAACCTGAGCCTGGATGCATAAGGAGTTCCTCTAAGTCAAGTGAACTTTTGAGAAGAGGTTGAACATCAAGCTGGTTAGCATTGTCCCAAAAGAGTGAGACTGTTTTCAGGGGAGAAACAGTTTAATGAAACGGCCTCTTCCATCACTCCAAACTGCTCTGCTAAGACATTTTTCATCACATATAGAATAGACCGAATTCATCCTCTTTGCCTTCTTGATACTGTGACTTAGACCTCTTGATGCCACCTGGTAGAGGGCACAGAGGTAGCTAAGGGTTACAGGGATCCCCTGGTCTGGTATTTACATACTAGTTCACCAGAGTGTGTCATGTAAACTTTCTGCTGAAAGCCAGCATCACCATGGCTTTCATAATCTTTGTGAAATGTATGGATAATATGTAAGGAAGTGTGTGTGTGTGTGTGTGTGTACACTGGAAATTATGTTCTTAAGGTCTTGAAGGTAAAGGTAGGTCACCCAGAGGTAAACATTCCTTCAGGCAGATTCCAGCAGGCTGAAGCTGGCAGACATTTGTATGTCAAGCACTGAGTGTCTTGCAATGGAAATCAATTTGCAGATGGTGGTGGCAAAAAACACTGCACGGCAGGCATGTTTATTGTAGCAGCAGGCACAGATGGAGAAAAGACAATAGAAAAAATACTTTGGACCACAGTTTGATCAGTACCATTTTAGCTGCCTTTATATTTTCAAACGCCCTAGAAGGAGGTAAAATTGCCCAAATGATGCTACAGAGACATTTCATAATGCATAGAGAAGACATTTGTGGCTGTCCCTGGCTAGCTTTAGTCAGATCCTAAGTATTATTAACCCATTTTGCTGCAAAGGGGCTAACAACCCCGAGAGACCAATCTGTGCAAAAGTCTGTGTTGCAGTACACTTTGTGCCAGTCAGTGGGTTTAAATAAAACAGAACTTAAGACACGGATAGGTAGAGCTCATGAGGAATTTTTCACTGTCATTTTCATCAGAAAATGCCAATTTGTCAAACTGTTTACAAAACACAAGTGATTTTGAAGATTGGTGTCAAAACAAATTTAGAAGTTGTCAGAATTAAGAATTCTGGTTGGACATTTTGAAATTTAAGCTAATAAGACCAGAGAAAAGAAACGGTCAAAAAGTGTTTATGAGAAATGTTTTGTTTCATTGATTCAGACTGAATGTGTTTTTGTTTTTTAATGTATTGACATTGTCCCAAATTCACAGGATGAGAAAAAATGTTTCCCACTCACTGCTAGAGATAGTGCCCTATTTTGGCACACACATTCAAAGGCAATCTGGCCTTTACAAGGTTGCACATATGGGTTTTGTTTCTTTTCCACTCCTGCACAAGCTATCCTGGTAAATAAAAGCTCTTCATATCTTCCTGGTTTGCCCATTGCCTTTTTGAACAGGACCCTTCTCTCTCTCTTGGGGACATGCTTCAGGGTAACATCCTCTGATAACCTTTGCTATTTTCAAATAGGAAAATAGAGAACATTCATATCTTTCCACAGTCTGGATTGATATGACTATTGTCACAATTGTTATTATATGTTCCAGACAAAATAAAAGCAGCTCTTTAGGAAACCTCTGCTTCCTTAGAATAAAAGATATCAGAAGGTAATAAAGCATGACACCTCTCAAACTAGTATGTCCCAAAACATTTACATCACAATTTGTGTACTACTTATTGGAACATAAAGTGTGTTCCATTCCTGTGAAGACATACGCTATCAAATGTGATCAAATGAGTGAATATTAGGAACATTTTCAATGTATAGATTATCTTAGATGAAATAGATCACTGCTTCAAAGTGAAATGATCTCATGTGTAAAGTGTAACGTTCATATTTAAATAAAGGCCTTTATTTGACTGTTGATAGGTATCCAGTAATCACCATCAACACAAATAATTCTTACTGTTGACTGTCATATCAATACATTATATAGGAAGAATTCTCTAATTTTGTGAAGGGAGCTGTAACAGAATGTGTTGTTATTAATTTGCATAGAAATCTTGTTAAGTTATTTACACAAAATCCTCCCCCAAATACTCCCCACTAAAGAGAAACTTCCTTTGGAGTCAACTAGATAGTGCTATGTTGGTAGTCAAACAAAGAGATGGAAAAAAAAACATGTTTGTTTGAATTTGGGGTGAAGTTTCTTTTAGAACAAATAACACCACAAACACCAAAAGCAGTGCAGGGAGCTGCATCCTTACCCTGCTTTACTGTAGAGATGCCATCAAGTGCAGAGGGGAAAAAACACCACCAACAGAACCTCTGAGGGCCTGTCCTTACCTGAGATCTTGGCAGATAGTTTCTCCTTTACTTAACTATAAACAACTTTGTTTTAAAATGCATTTATTTGTAATGTTCAGAGTCAACATATCTATTTTGCTAAATATTTGAAGTTTGTCTGGTTTTGTATTTTAATAAAAAACATTTTAGTTCACCTTAAAAACAATATCTAGCACATCTATAGTGCTTTCTGTCTGAGGATCTCAAAGCACTTTACAAATACCAATATGTTGAAACTTCGTTCCACTTTTGAGGTAGGAAAGGGTCATTGTTCCTATAATATCTCTGTTTTGCAGACAGGGAAAAGTGAAAATCTTAAGAAAGTTTTGGAAGTCCTAACTATTTCATGTGATGGTGGGTAGACAGATCACTGCTCTCAAATGCCAGTAAATATAACCATGTATCAGGTAGTGTAGTAACATGTGCTTTGAATACATTCTGATTTTTTCAGTATCTGCAGATAAGTTCCTTTCAAATTTTTCACATGCAAATGAAAATTATTCATTTGCTGTGTCAAATAAGAAAAAACACATTTTTATTGTACTATCCTAGTATAGTTCAAATTTCTCATAGTGTGATTAAAAATATATCTAAGGATACTTGGGCTTTAGATATTGAATGTTAGTTTGTAACACATTCAAGCATTATGAACTAGAATATTCATTGTGGTCTACTTATGTTATCAAATGCAATAAAGACGTTAAACAGTGCTTTACATAAGACAAAAAATCACTTTGCTAAACTGAAAGATGCTTGTATCTGAAAGGGATTTAGAATATCTTTTTTTGCATATATTCTCTAGTTATACAAAATCTGAAAACATGCATTAATAGTTCATGATGAGGAAGATTAATGATTTGCCAATTAATAATTTTGCTTACATATTGCAATTTTATTGTTAAATCATTTATGTAGAAAGGAAAATGGCTGATTCACTTCCATGCTTTTTGTAATTCAAAGGGTTCTTTTTTATACCATGTTTCTGCCCACAAGTATCTTTAAGTGATTGGGATTTCAGTTCTGTGAAAATCATCAAAACAAAAAATTTTTTGATTCTCTATTTGTTAAACTTGTTCCATTGTTTTATGCCAAAGTGGTTAGTGGCTGAAATCCTTTATGCCTTGCCTGGTGAAAAAAATAAAAACCATAACATTTTCATAGCTTGTGTATTTGGCATATTAAATAATTTGAAAAGAGCTACACTAAAATTGCATTAGAGATCCAATCCCCTATCGATCCACTGACAATTTTTGTGCCAAAATCCCAGGAGCATTTAGATTCCAATGATCTAATTTAAATGAGCAAAATCAAATATTCAGGTGTATGGCTGGTGGTGCTCCCTAAGCATATCCTGCCAAACCTACAGAAGTCAGTTCTGAAACCTGTGTCATATCAGTGATCTTATGCAATATGTGCTTCAGTGTCTAGGCATGCAGCATGATCTAAAGAAACAAGCTAAATTAATTTAATTTAATTAAAGCTATTTTAAGATGTTATCATTTTTATATGTGTAATGGTATTGTAACAAAGTGGTTTTTTTAAAAAATAAATTTTAAAGAATTCATGAAAATAAATCTGCCAGTCAAATGCATATGTAGTAAAGGATGGAAAAAATAGATTTTTGTAACAGGATAATTGGGGCTGAATACAATTTCAAAAGAGCTATTATCATTCATATATTGAAATAGACAAATGTTAGCCTAATGCCAAAGTCATGTATTTAAATGTATTGCTTCTGTGATCAAGCTGAACTCCAATGAAATTAATGGAGGTGTGCACGCCTATGCCACTGGTGAATTTGTGAATTGAACATACTAGGACTACACATGTACACAGATGTGGGTAAGTCTTTGCAGGATCAGAGACTTAAGTATTAAAATTTAGTCAGTTTTAATAATCTAAGTTTCTCCCAGCTAATGAGTTAAGCTGGGTATTTACTTTTTTCACATCACCTTTGTTTATAACCCATTTCACTTTCTGTTTTTTCTTTTTCTTGCACAATAATTGCTGTTTTGCTTAATAATTCAAGAGATTGTTCAAATAATAAAAAAAGATTTAATGAACTTTATAAAACAGGTTGCATATTACATTCTGTAAAGCAGTGTGTCAAACTTCACCCTGAACTAAACCTATGCAACTGCTTTGGAATTGTTGAGATGCAATGAAAGGGAAAGCTTGGTGCACTCGCTCTATATGGGCTAACTTTTACACAGTGGCCTGTGGTTGTCAACCTTCCGGGTTTTGCCGGGAGTCTATAGGAATCGGGCTCTATCTCCCAGAGACTACTGAAGCCAAACCGGGAGATTTTAGGCTGCTAAAAGTCCAGCAGCGCAGTGGAGCTAAGGCAGGCTCCCTGCCTGTCCTGGCCCTACACTGCTCCTGAAAGTGGCTGGCACATCCCTGCAGGGGGTGGAGGTGATTCTCTGTGTGCTGCCCCCATCCTGAGCACCAACTCCACAGCTCCCATTGGCCGGGAACTGCGGTCAATGGGAGCTGCGGGGGTAGTCCCTGCAGGCAGGGGCAGCGCACGGAGTCCCCTGGCCCCACCTCCCCAGGGGCCACAGGGATGTGCCGGCTGCTTCCAGGAGTGGTGCGGGGCAAGGGCAGACAGGGAGCCTGCCTTAACCCTGCTGTACCGCCAACCAGGAGCTGCCTGAGGCTCGCCTAGCTGGAGCCTGCACCCCTAACCCCCTCCCACACTCCAACCCCCCCCCCCGCGGCCCCCCCCCCCCCCCCCGGGGCCAGCACCACAACCCTCTGCCCCAGCCCAGAGCCAGCACCCCAAACCCTCTCCCACACCCCAGCCCCAAATCTAAGCCCCCTCCCGTACCCCAATCCCCTGCCCCAGCAATCAGCTTCTTCCTGCATCCAAAATGCACCGAGGGATATTAAGAGTAACAAGAAGGGTTTCTACATGTATGTTAGCAAGAAGAAGAAGGTCAGGGAAAGTGTGGGCCCCTTACTGAATGAGGGAGGCAACTTAGTGACAGATGATGTGGAAAAAGCTACTGTACTCTGTGCTTTTTTTGCCTCTGTCTTCACGAACAAGGTCAGCTCCCAGACAGCTGCACTGGGCAGCATAGCATGGGGAGGAGGTGACCAGCCCTCTGTGGAGAAAGAAGTGGTTCAGGACTATTTAGAAAAGCTGGATGAGCACAAGTCCATGGGGCCGGATGCGCTGCATCCGAGGGTGCTAAAGGAGGCTGATCTGACTGCAGAGCCATTGGGCATTATCTTTGAAAACTCATGGTGATCGGGGAAGGTCCTGGATGACTGGAAAAAGGCTAATGTAGTGCCCATTTTTTAAAATGGGGAGAAGGAGAATCCAGGAAACTACAGTTCAGTCAGCCTCACCTCCGTCCCTGGAAAAATCATGGAGCAGGTCCTCAAGGAATCAATTTTAAAGCACTTTGAGGAAAGAAAAGTGATCAAGAACAGTTAGCATAGATTCACCAAGGGAAAGTCATGCCTGACTAACCTAATTGCCTTCTATGGTGAGATAACTGGCTCTGTGGATGAGGGGAAAGCAGTGGATGTGTTATTACTTGACTTTAGCAAAGCCTTTGATACGGTCTCCTACAGTATTCTTGCCAGCAAGTTAAAGAAGTATGGGCTGGATGAATGGACTATAAGGTGGATAGAAAGGTGGCTAGATCATCGGGCTCAACAGGTAGTGATCAATGGCTCCATGTCTAGTTGGCAGCTGGTATCAAGTGGAGTGCCCCAAGGGTCAGTCCTGGGGCAGTTTTTGTTCAATATCTTCATTAATGATCTGGAGGATGGTGTGGACTGCACCCTCAGCAAGTTTGCAGATGACACTAAACTGGGAGGAGTGGTAGATATGCATAGGACACAGAGGGACCTAGACAAATTGGAGGATTGGGCCAAATGAAATCTGATGCGGTTCAACAAGGACCAGCACAGAGTCCTGCACTTTGGATGGAAGAATCCCATGCACTGCTACAGACTAGGGACCCAATGACTAGGCAGCAGTTCTGCAGAAAAGGATGTAGGGGTTACAGTGGATGAGAAGCTGGCTATGAATCAACAGTGTACCCTTGTTGCCAAGAAGGCTAACGGCATTTTGGGCTGTATAAGTAGGGGCATTGCCAGCAGATTTAGGGACGTGTTCATTCCCCTCTATTCTGCATTGGTGAGGCCTCATCTGGAGTACTGTGTCCAGTTTTGGGCCCTATACTACAAGAAGAATGTGGAAAAATTGAAAAGAGTCCAGCGTAGAGCAACAAAAATGATTGGGGGCTGGAGCACATGATTTATGAGGAGAGGCTGAGGAAACTGTGATTATTTAATCTGCAGAAGAGAAGAACGAGGGGGGATTTGATAGCTGCTTTCAACAACAGTGGAACCCCGCTATAACGCGATCATTGGGGTCCAAAAAATTCAATCGCAGCAAATGCGGGGTCGCATTATAGCGGGGTTCCACTGTACTTGTGTCCAGCTTCAGCGCCCTGGCTAGGGGGAGGGAGGGAGCGGGGGAGAGAGAGAAGGGGGGCGGCCAGGGCTTCCTTCAGCTGGGGCGCTGGCCACTCGGCCCCGTCGGCCCTGGCGGCAGGATTGCTGGCTGGGGCATGGGGGGCCGCGGGGCTGGCCGCGCTCTGGCTGGGAGAGCGGGGCCGCAGGGCTGCCGTGCTGCAGCCGGAGGTCCTGCCGGGGCCATGGGGCTGGCCGCACTCCAGCCAGAGGGAGAGCCGGGCTGCGGGGCTGGCTGTGCTCCAGCCGGAGGGAGAGCCGGGCTGCAGGGCTGGCCGCGCTCCGGCCGGAGGGAGAGCTGGCCGCGGGGCGGCCGCGCTCTGGCTGGAGCTCCAGCCGGGATAGCGGGGCTGCGGGGCTAGCTGCGCTCCGGCCGGCGTTCTGGCCAGAGGAGCGGGGGCCCCAAAGACGACCGCCACCGGCCTGCTGCGCCGACTGCCAGGAGGGCTCCGCGCCACTCTGCAGCCCGCTACCAGCAGGGCGCTCCCCTCCTCTGCGCTGCTGCCCCCTACATCGGTCGGTGGGGAGGGAAGGACGTGGCCTGGAGCTGACCCTGCCGGGGACAGAGGCTCTCAGGAGAGTCGGGCCTGCTGCAGCCGCTGGGGCATGGACCCCAAACGCCCCTTGCCTGCCAGACTCGCCCCATGCCTGCTGCAGCCGCTGGGGCCAGACTCGCCCCGTGTTATAAACAAATTCGTGTTTTCGTGGGGTGCGTTATAGCGGGATTCCAGTGTACCTGAAAGAGGTTCCCAAGAGGATGGATCTAGACTGTTCTCAGTGGTACCAGATGACAGAACAAGGAGTAATGGTCTCAAGTTGCAGTGGGGGAGGTTTAGGTTGGATATTAAGAAAAACTTTTTCACTAGGAGGGTGGTGAAGCACTGGAATGATGTTATCTAGGGAGGTGGTGGAATCTCCTTCCTTAGAGATTTTTAAGGTCAGGGTTGACAAGGCCCTGGCTGGGATGATTTAGTTGGGGATTGGTCCTGCTTTAAGCAGTGGGGGTTGGACTAGATGACCTCCTGAGGTCCCTTCCAACCCTGATATTCTATGAAAATCCCTCCCAGAGTCCGCACCCCTTCCTGCACGCCAACCCCATGCCTCAGCCCTGAGGCCCCCCGCCCCCTGGAGCCAGCACTCCAAACCCCCTCCAACACTGCAGCCCCAAATCTGAGCCCCCTCCTCCACCCCAACACTGAGCCCCCTCCTGCACCCAAACTCCCTCCCAGAGCTTGCACGCCACACTGCCTCTTGCACCCCAACCCCTTTCTCCAGCCTCAGCTCGGCCCGAGCCCAGAGCCCGCACCTCTGCCCCAGCCCAGTGAAAGTGAGTGAGAGTGGGGAAGAGTGAGTGATGGAGTGAGGGGGGATGGAGTGAGCAGGGCGGGGCCTTGGAGAAGAGGCAGGAGAGAGGCGGGGCCTTGGGGAAGGGGCAGTGCAAGGATGTTTGGGTTTGTGTGATTAGACAGTTGGCAACCCTAGTACTACTCAAAATTATTTTTACTTACGCTTCACAGTGTTATTCCTATCAATGTTTCAGAAATCACTAGTCCACGAATGTAGGGAAAGTTCTTCTCAAAAGGTCAGTAAGAGACTTCAGAGAAACTCTGGGTGTAATGGGCCTGATCCAAAGCTCACCGAAGTAAATGGAAATCCAATAGACTTAAATGGGCAATGAATCAGGTCCAGTGAAAACTGTTGCTCTTGCAAAGCATGAACATTATATACAACATGCAAGCAGGATGAGGATTGGGGATATGATGCATTCCTAAATGGGAATAATCATATTCTAATCTTGTTCGGTGAAATGTATGTGCCTCATGACGCAAAGCCAAATAGGCCTTGTACAGGAGATGCAAAGTTAAACAGGTTCAAACGATGCAGAGAATGTAATCCTCCCTTTGTCTCAGTCAGAGCTCAGGCTACCTGTGCAGCCAGGTTGAGGTTGCTAGTATCGATCCTGCTGCTGTTTGCCCCTCCTCCCCCAGTTCACAGACTCAGAGGCCATGCCCCCAGCATCTCCACAAATCCCCTCTTCTTCCACCTGTGTAGATTGCATGCTACCGGGTCAAGCCCCATATTAGCTGACAGCTACAAATTCCTCTTCCTCAGTTCCTGGCACCCTGCTCAGCAAAACCACACCAGTTCAACTGTGATGTTTTGACCCTTTCTTGACCATGGAGGGGCATGCAACATTTAAACCTTGGCGCACAAAGGAAAACTAAATTAAAAACTGCTGCCATAAAAATATAGTCACCTTGATGCTAGGAAAGGCTGTTACAATTAGTTTTCATGAACTTCATACTAGCAATACTATTTCCTTTACAATTTGGAACTCTGGTTCTTCCTTACACAAAAAGTCACAGTATTTTCACATATCTGTTACTATTAAAAGCCCCTGTTTTATGGTTTTGTTTTTGCATTTTTTAAATAGCTGTGTTTATCTTTAAAGGAAAATTGCAGCTACTTAACTAAGCCCGCCAGTTCAAAACTTCATAGGGAAAGATGTTATTTTCAGTAACATGAATAAATGGTGAAATGTTTGTTTGGTTTTGTTATCTTTGTAATTGGTGTTGCTGAGCCATTCTGGAGGTAGCCATTTTTTTAATAAGAAAAGTCACTTTGTCACTGTTGAAATGTGAGCACATAATGAAACAGAGTCAACCATATTTCAGCTTACCTAAATGATTTAACAATAAAATAATTCCAATTTGTGGGCAAAATTATTAATTTTTAAACACTATATATTTAAGTTTTTCTTTGGGTTATAAAACTAAAATGAAGGCACATTGGAAGCTGGTTTACAGACTCTTCCATTGGACTATCACACTAATAGTTCCCAAATGGGGCTGGCTGGTCAAACAGACCTCCATCCAATAGCATATTTAAGCATAGTGTAAGCATATAAGTAGTCTCATTAAAACCAATGAGATTAAAATAGACATATGCAAAAACAGCCTCCACAACATTTGTTCAAATTCCAAATTGCTGTTTGGTTTGACGTATCTTTTCCCCCTTTATTATTATATGGCAATAGGTTTTTGTTCACATTAAGGTTTGTGGAATAATTATATTTTGACTGAATGCCTTCATTGTTGTTCACGTGTGATTATGGATATTCATTATTTGCTATTTGTTGTTCTTGTATTTAAAATATTGTAGTCCTCTAATAAACTTAAACCATCACACACCATTTAGGTCATCAGTCATGAAGAACAAATAGAGAATATCAAATCTTGACTGACATTTGTTCAGTAAACCATAGACCCTTTCAGAAATCAGGACTGTTTGCAAATGATTCATGCAAAGAAAAAGAATAAAATGTGTCATTAATTTATTTGTGATTGAGCAGATGTACTCTCAAATCACCTCATTTTTAGCCAGACTAGACTTGGAAATGCTAATAGGTTAAAACAGTTAACAAACTTGAAAGTACAGGTGGAAGTTATAAATGCTGGTTTCAGAAACAGTAGGATAAGATAAAGAAAAAGTTGGGACATATGTTTTGGATGGTGGGAAATACCGTTACTTTTTGTTTTTAAGATGGTAGAATTTCATTGGCTGCCCTCTCCCTCAGTTTGAGCACTCAACTGAAAATACCACCACCATCCCTCTCATAAAGCCATAGTTCATTTCTAGTAAAAGTACTTCTTACCCTTATCTTGTGAACCATTTGAGATGTGAAATATACCAGTAGGTACATTTTTTTTTATCTTAGGGTAGGAAATTCACCTTTTGGTGGCCAAGTGACAGTGGTATAAATTACTAAAGCTGTATACTGTTAGGAAGCACACAATATGCAAAATGTGCACACAAGCCCTGAATCCTCACAGTCTAATGTGCTTATTTCACATAAAAAGACACCACGTTCTATGCTCTAGTAGTTTCAATACACTTTGGCAGCAGCAAACTCCTTTTTTCTTAATTTACTACAGGATGGTGGCACAGAGCATTTGATCAATAATAGAAAAGCCAGGCTCACTGTTTCTGTATATGAAGGCTTCTGTTTTGTTTTTATTTCTCTCTCTTTTGGTAAGCTATGTTGTAAATAATATGTCTTTTAATAGTGTAATTACTATGTGAGCTGTCAATAGTCTTTGCAATGGTAATATTGTCACAGAAACATACCAGCAGTTCTTCTAAGCAGTTTTAAAAAAAAAATCAGAAACTATTTCACAAATTTCTTTCATTGCCAAAAATGTATCTTAAAATGTGTTAACCATTTGTCTTTACTCTTTACTATGGACGCTGTCTGTCTTTGGTTAGGATAGGAACTAGGTGATTGGAGCCAAATGTTAAAGCAACAATTTATTATTTTGGTTTTGGTTTGTGAAAAGTCCATATTAAAAAGAAAAAAGTTTCAGGGGAAAAAAGACTTTCAGAGGGCACAGCAGAGTGGACAGCAAATGTGTCCCTTAAGTAGCGCCAGGAGTCAGGAAATAACATATATTAAATTCAAAGCAGCCATTCGTGTCTTCATTCTCTCCAAGAATGCTAGTACAAATCCAGCTGGCACTTCAGGTAGGTTCTCCAGCCACATCTGCCTGATGCATTTGGCAGAGTTGGTGGTGTCTGCTACTCTTAAAAAAAAATGCCCCAAATGCTATGAAAAGTATAATTCATTTATTTTAGGATTTCAAGGAACAGATAATCCACCACGTGGCAACAGTCCTCATCATCTTTTTCCTACTATTGTAATTCTGTGTGGGAATCGTTGAAAAGGCCACAATTGTCATGCTTCATGTTATTTTGTTTAAAGTTATGGCAGTATCTTCATAATGTTTGCATTCTCTTCCTTACCTAGCAAGATGGCAAGTTATTAGCTTGGTGAAATGCTCCTTTCCCCCCTTCCCCATAGAAAGCATGAAACAAAGATAATACAATGACAAGATAAGTTGCCCATTTTGACCACAGAGGTACTTGTTAGTGATCAAGTGTTATGTATCAAAAACTTCTCAAGAACATACTGGAAATGATCTTCTAAGAGTAGATTAATTTGGCCAAATCCTTCCTTGATGTAACTCCACTGACATTTGTGTTACATCAGGGATGAATTTGACCCACTGTTACTTGAAATGTGCCTATTCACCTGTTTCCCCTATTAAGGACATTAGGAAGCCACGGAGAGGGGAATGTTTAGGGAGACTAGATTGGGATACAGGGGCTGCTGGAAATGAGTAGTCTCTAGCAAAAAAAAAAAAAAATGGGATTTTGGACTGAGACTATAAGCAGGAGAGGGCCTGGGAATGACCTTATAAGAGGGTAAATGGATGGATTGAGAACTTTATTTTGAACTGTTTTGTTAATAAAACTAGACCACAGGGAGGAGTGGTACTGGAAGGAAGGCCTGTGTGTGAAGTTTATTTTAGAAGACCCTTGAAGGTGCAAATGGAGGCAGTGGGCTGTGTGGAGGACTGCCATCAAGGGGTGCCCTATGACAATAATAATAGGTACTGTCCTACTTAAGGTTTTGGGCACTTTCAAAACTTAATGACAAGTTTGATTTTAATATCAAAATTTCAGACCCTAATGTAGACTGTGTGAACTTAGAAGGAAAATTGTTTTTAAAAATACTCTTTACTTTGCGTCCGAATATCCTTACCAAAATGTTTATAGAGTGTTTGTTCAGCATGCAAGTATGAGGTCAGCTGACATGCAAGTAGCATAGGCACAAGTAAAAACTGCAGACTCAGGTCTCGTGCGTTCATGTAGCTAAATAATTTTTACAGTTGAATCACTAAATGTTGGATGACATGATAGACTATAGATGTATAATGAGAATAGTCTCATGGTGGTTCAGAATATAAATCATTACACCTGCGAGTGAAATAATATGCAACTAGAGAGAAAGTCATTCAGTGGTGAGAGCCCATGAAAGGCACACTGCAACCCTTAACCCTTGTTTTAAGAGCTTAATCCTTAATAAATTATCTGATAACGTAGACTTCTTTCTATCATTTCAATATTTAGGACTTGATATCTTTTTACTGCACTTCATTATACACTAATTGACCCTGATTCTTCTCAATCCAGCTGGTGTAAATCAGTAATTCCATTGACATCAAAGGTGTAAAACCAGTGCTAACACTGTTATGAAATGAGACAAGATTCAGGTTAATTATAACTGAAGGTTTAACAACTGGTTATATCAGACCTCATTCTTTGCTTTTCCTTCCAGTTTTGGAAACTTCATCCTGACTTTAGTACTGTCTGCCATATGAATATTGAAAAGGTCTGGACTTTAAAAGATAGCTAAAAATATTAGGACTAGATTTTTGATGTAGAGTACAATTAGGTCATACTGTCACTTTTCACTTTATAGAATTTGTACAGGAATCAGAACATTTTGCAAAAAGTTCACTAAGGTGAAATTTTGTCCTGGAATCTAAGGCCCCATAGATTTTAGAGACCCTATTTGTTCTCTCAGATATACTGACTAAGCCCCCAGGTGCCCTACCTGGGGCGGCCTTAAGCTCTCCTGAAACTCTAGAAGTGTTGCTACTTTGCCAAGATGAACAATTGCGTCCTTCCCATCCACCAAATGTATTCTACATTAGACATACTAGGACCCTGACAACAGTACATTATACTGTCAACTGACAAAACTATCTAGTGCAGTATTAGGTAGCTAATAGTAAGGGAGCTTTGTGAAACTGCTTTGATAAAAATTTTAATAAAGATTGTTTTCCTGTAAAAAATCCAAAACCTATTTAAGGCAGCACAAGCATAATCAGGGCCGACGAGGTGGGAGGGAAGCCGGTACAAATTACCGGGGCCCGGTGGTCCGGAAGGGGGCCCGGGGCCCGGCTTCCCCTCCCACCCCCTCGGCCCTGTTTAGCTGGTCCGCCCTTGCTGGGGGGGCCAAAAAAATTCCAGGCTCGGCTTCCCCAGCTTCCCCCACTCTCGTCGGCCCTGTTTAGCTGTGGGGGCCCGAAAATTTTTTTCACTGGGCTCGAACCCGCTCTCGGCAGCCCTGAGAATAATACACAGAATAGTTATATGCAGCATTGCAGGAAACTTGAAGCTAGGTAACAAATGTATCAGCTAGTAGGGGCTCAAATTTGCTATGTAACCACTACTAGTAGATGGCATAAGAAAGACAGAGTCAGAGTGCGATAGCAGAAAATCTATGAGGTATAAAATAAGTCTAATCTGAAAATCTAAAATGGTCTAATCCTGCAAACTAAATGAGTTCTGCATGTATAGGACTAGAGGTCCCAGTACTTCCGAACACCCAAACTCAAATATTTGAAAAGAAGCCAAGAAGAGCAATCTGCAATCACATATATTTCCCTCCCTTTTACTCTGATGTCATCTTAGGGCTCTTCTGATGGAGATTCTTTTCATTATCTGCCTCATTTAACACTGAGAAATCAACAATTATTTTTTCATGGTTATTTAGACTTGGGTTGTACCTGAAACCCATATCTTCACCCCATTCAATGTATGCAGTAATATCAGTCATTTATTTTTTCATATAAAAATTGTCAAAGATACACGCAAAGGCATTTTGAGTGGAGTAACAGGAAGGATGAGTAGATCACTTTTTTGTCTTTTCTTTTGGATCTCTTTTTATATATTGAGGTTTAATGCATTAAGTTGACATATGTGTAAATTTGGCTTACAGAAATAGTCCTGGTTCCTGACATACAGAAGGCTGTTTTGGTGGAAAATCAATTGCTTTTTAGTTCATAATTATATATCTTGAGGGTTTTATTTTCATGGACATTGTAACAGGGTGGTCTGTCCCCTTTAAGGAGTAGTGGGATGCTGGCCCAACCAACCCTGTTCCATGGCATGGCCTCTTTGAGGAAACAGGTGTTTAAGGGATCAGCAGATGAGATGGGAAATTTGCGGGGAATCATGTGTTAATCAAGGAGCTTATCTCCTAAAGAGGATAAAATATAGCTGTTAGCTGACTTTGGAGAGGGAATGAAGGAAGCAAAGAGTCACTGGGTGGATTTGAAACCTGGATATTAGTTGCCTAGGGAAGCCTGCTAGAAGCTGTGTACAGCCCCGTGAGGGACGGCTGTGGAATTCTTTAACCAGGAGGAAGATGTGCACAGCATATGAAGGAGGGCTATGGAATCCCTTACTAGCGGGATGGAGTTTGTGAGCCCAGAAAACAGGCTGGGAGGAAGCCTGTGGAAAAGACACTCTAGAGAGGCCAGGCACTGCAGTGGGACTGATGGAGCTACCTGCTGCACAGGTAACTGGAGGGGGAATTTGAAGCCCTGGAATTGAGGATGAAATTGGAAATTCCAAGGGGAAACATTTTAGACCTAAATGGCCAATGGAGACTGCACAGGAGCTGGGCACACTTCTGAGCCAAACACTGTCTAAAATTACAATTCTGCTAGCCTCCCGAAGAATGGGCAGATGAGACACATAAGAGTAAAGGCCATGGCCCTAATCTTGCCTCCATGCTGGCTAGAAGAGCTGTCCTCTGTACACATGGGAGCTGTATGTTGCATCCTTTCAAAGAGTGACACAGTGCATGCCTTCCTATGCCCCAGGAGACATTGGACCTACCAGTGGCACAATGCAAGGAAGCCTGGAATTCAACTTGTATAACTTGGGAGGGGACATTAAAATCTTGTGTTTCTTGTGGTATCCTCTCTGAGATGATATATGAAAATATCTGATACCTGGCATAATCTGTTCTGTTCCAAAACCACAATTGCTCTCAGAAGTATTTCTGAGTCTTTGCAGTAAGTGATCTTTGGCAGGGACCATTTAAACTGTATCCGCAAAATCCCCTGGGTGCTCCCTCCAGCACACTGTTAGCTCATTCAATTATTTTACACTTGATGCTTCTAAGTAGACTTTTAAATGCCTATTAATCATTTAGGTACAGTATTTTGCCCACTGTAACCCACAGCAAGAGAAAACTGTATACTTAAATTCATAATATACTTGCAATGCGATAGGGTTACTTTGGAATAACTATTTACTTTGGATATTTATTATCGTTAATGGGAAACACTTTCCTACTCTCAATGGCATGCATGTTCCTTGCCATCCATAGGTGCTGCACTCAAACTATGTCTGGAGCTTGAAAGTGACTCCATACTCCAAATTAGAAGTGCCTTTTGATTTTATTCATGGTGTGAAATTGAAGGGGCTGGAGGTTTTCAAGTGAAAAAAATAACACAGCTATTACTGATCCTGAAGAAGGACAATTTTCTGCACAAATGGTAGAGGGGAAATTGATACCTTACAGATCTGGCCTACTAGTGATTTGGGTTATTATGCAGAACAAGATTTAGGTCAAAAATGATTTCTAAGGTCTGTTTACTTTGCAACTGCAGCAGGTATGGTAAATGGGAGTGAAACTACTATAGGTGCTTGGATGCCATGGTTATGAGTTAACATTAAAACCTAGATTACATCTTGGTAATATCTAAGTGATAAATCATGGATCCATGAGATAAATTGCTTTTATTATGCACCGTTGACTACCCCACCTGCATTCTGCCCACTAATCCATCCAACTCAGTGGTTCCCAAACTTTAACAACCTGTGAACCCCTTTCACTAGAATGTCAAGTCTCGCGAACCCCCTCCTAAAAATGAATATTTCCAGGGATTTTCTCCTTTACCTGAGTATAAATTATAAAAGCAGTGATCTTAGAAATATAAAATTTGTTTTTATGACCTGCTTATTACACACTATTTATTATTATTTATCATTACAGTATTTTTATTACATTATGAAAACGGCAACACTCTTCCAAGATCTCACTTTTGTAGCTTGTATCACTTTGAATAAACCTGTTATACGACAAGGCTCATATGTTTCATCAAGGAGCACCAGATGTGAAACATCATGAAGGTATTTAAGAAGCCAACTCAAAGAGTTCCTCCTACACAAGCTTTCAGGTCTTGAGCAATCTAGGCAAACAACGCACGTTACAACAAAGCTTTAACTTGTTCTTCATAATAATTTTAAAAAACAATACTAGCTGCCTATTTCATTTTAAAAACAGGAAAAAATATCCACCTCCCTTTTCATTTCTTATAGGGAGTCTTGAAGTTTAAATCTCCCCAGTTTGGGAACCACTGATCTAACTAAAGCATCACCTAACTAGAGCTGGTTTGAAAAAAGGAAATACTCTTCATGTTTAACTCCAATTTATTTTCTAATTTTGAAATTCAAACTTTCATTGAAATGGTAACATTTGAAAAATATTGACCAATTCTATAATTATCAAAAAGGAAGAATTCATGAAAATAAATATAATTTCTTTCTCCTTTAAATAAAATAACCAGCTCTAGTTCTAAAATCCAAAACTTCCCCATGGATTGAAATGGCCACCATTTTTATAAAAAATCAGCATGCCAGAGAAATGTTTCCTTCTTTTCATTCAAATGTACAATTTTACCCCAAGCTTGTGCTAGATTCAGGTTCAGAATGGGTAATATTGTGTTCTGTGCCAGTGAGAGGCATACAATATGTTAACTTATATCCTAGCCAATCTAGAAATGGGAGCTAAATACCACCAATTTCTTTCTTCCGTACAGATCCCAGAATTCTGCACTCAACAGGGTAAGTTCTTGAGATATCAAAGTTCAAAGCTGTGATGATTTTATGCATGGAAAAGCTATTTTAGAGCATTTTGTCTCTTCAAATGTTTCCTTCCTTCTAAACCCTGTACAGTTGGACTTATGATAATTAAGGCGCATATGTTTACAGATAGAGAGATACAACATGTAGACTCAATTAAAAAAAACCCTCTAAGAAATCCCAACTTTTTGAGTAAAATGTGTCTCACAGAGAACACATGATAGTGTGAGTCTGATATCCAGGAGCGGCACCAGGGTTTTTGCCACCCTAGGCGGCAGCACTCCTCCTCTGAGCATTTGGCGGCGGGGGTCCTTCTGCTCCGCGTCTTCGGGGCACTTCAGCGGCGGGTCCTGGAGTGAGTGAAGGACCTGCCGCTGAAGACCCGGAGTGGAAGGACCCCCCCGCCGCCGAATTTCTGCCGAGGACGGCAAAATGCCGCCCCCCAAATCCTATGCCCTAGGCGACTGCCTAGGGTCGCCTAGTGGAAGCGCGAGTCCTGATGGTTCCTGTAACTTTTTTACTTTTGTGGTTCTCATTTCATTTCTGTGGATATGGTTCCTTTTTGCAAACTGAAAGAGGCTTTAATGTTTCTATTTGTGTATACTTGCATATAGCTCACTCAGAGTGTTAGAAATTTCACTCTATGCATCTGAAGAAGTGAGGTTTTTACCCATGAAAGCTTATGCCCAAATAAATCTGTTAGTCTTTAAGGTGCCACCAGACTCCTTGTTGTTTCTGTAGAAATTTATACAGTGTAACAGTAGCCACTATAGATGGAGGATTCTCACCCTAGCCATGTGACTGGGATATAGAACTCTGTCCTATACCATGCAACCAAGTCCAGCAACTGAGAATCAGTCTTTCCCCTGCACTCCTGTGTGTCTCTCACACTAATTACATGTCCCTGTTGGAAACTCCTTTATTTTAAATAGCAATAGTACTTACTGAGTGAAGAAAAGCCTAATGTGACTATTTTGGAAGCTACTTGGAGTATCC
Source organism: Trachemys scripta elegans (assembly GCF_013100865.1). Taxonomy (NCBI): domain Eukaryota; kingdom Metazoa; phylum Chordata; order Testudines; family Emydidae; genus Trachemys; species Trachemys scripta. The sequence continues at coordinate 77,349,346 of NC_048303.1, forward strand.
AGAAAAATGACCTTTGGCCTTAGATAACTTTAACAAATAAGGGACCAATTATCCTTAGTCCTTACATGTGGGTGGAGTCCTATGGTAGGAGGATGCAAGGAGCCTTCCCCTTTCTCTAGAACTGCCTGCATAAGGGCTAGCAATAATTGTGGCACTTGGACTCAGAGGACTGCAGGGGCTATAGTTATTCTTAGCCCTTGTGCAGGGAGTAGAGATGGGTGACATCTTTTGGATGAATAGTTTATTTGCTGAAAAAAGCAGTTTTGGTTGATCTGAAACTATTCATGAATTTGACCTGATTAGTTTCTGCTGGGAAAAAGTTATTTTGGCCAGCTTCAGGGGCAGAGCATGTGTGTGTATGTATTCCCCCTACCCCACCTTAAAACCTGTAGCCTAGTGGTTAAGGCACTTGTCTGAGATGTGAGAGACTTAGGTTTGAAGTTGCACTCTAGAGCAGGGTCTTGAACTCCATTCTCTTCACTCCCCTGCAGGTGAGCCTTAATTCTCATTAGAATTAAAACAGTAGATCCTTAATTCTTTCCAAGAGAAGGAAATGAAGAGTCAATTATATTTTAAATCTGAAGAAAATATGCAAATAAACATTTTATATATTGTAATTAGGCTATCTCCGACCAAAAAGGAGAAGCAACTTTGGTATTTTTAAAATATATTTTAGTTAAACTTTAACAGTCCTATCCTTCAGTTTACTCCCTTGTAAATGGAAGTATCAATAAGGTCCAAGAAAATAATTTCTAATGAATAATTGATTCAATTGTTTTTGTCCTTTTCATGTATTTTCCTTCAAACATATAATGACTTTTAATATTTTGTTATAGATATGAATAATTAGGTAAATAATTCCTGGTCTGTTGCTTATTTGCAAGCAGTTTGTTGCATTTTTTTTATGTTCAAAATTTGAAATTCAAGCTGTGAGACTGGTTATTTAAGTCACAAGTTTCACTCTATTAATGGGATCGAGCTAATTCTTAGAATTAGGTTTCTTAAGAGAATGTTTGTGGGCAGTGAATTGCTTTCTACAGATATGCTTTGATAGTTACTTGCCATTCTGTTTCCATGAACATTCCAGCTAGTTGCATTTCTTCCTCTAATATTTAAAAAAAGTGAAGACAGCTGAGGCACAAATGCAGTCAAAGTAAATTTATTTAAAAGTTAGAGTGAAATTATTACTTCTAGTAGTAATATCTGCCTCACAAGATGGTGGGAGGCTTAGTGAATTAAAAAGCACTTTGAAAGTACTATTGAAGTGCAATCTGCTACTGAAATCCAATTTAAAGGGTGTATTTCTTAGGAGTGATGAAGAACTAGAAAATATATTGTAGGGATAATAATGAACTGGCAGGAGGAATAGATTAGATTTGACCTATGAGATGGAAAAGCTTTTAACTTCTATGACTAAATCTGTTTTTAGCAAACTTTTTAAATTTACAAAGAATATAAACAAATTAAATGATCTTAAAGGACCAGATACTATAAAATGTTTCTGGTTTCAACACTGTAGGATGGCTGCAAAAACCCTGGAGAATCTAACTTCCACACCGATGGCTCCCCCAAAATAGACATGTTTTTCTTTTATTTGGATCAAGCTCTAACTTTTGAATTTAACAGGAATAAGAAAATAGAGAGAGAACTCTATAAAGACTCTGAAAACTGATCATAAAGGCTAAAAAAGGGGAAAAACAACCTGAGAAACAAAAGATGATTTAGCATGTCCTCTCCATTAGAGCCGGAGAATGCTGGAATGGTAACACTAGGGTTCAATCCAGGACATGTGGTGTTAGTTACATAAAAATAGCTATATAAAGTATCAAAGAAGCAAAATGTTAGCTGCTGCTGTTTGAGTTTTTCAAAATGTGATTTGGGATCCTGGTCATCATGTAAGGCAGAAGGAAAAATATTATAAAAATTAAGATTTGTGTATGTGGAATTCTGTTTGAACAGGCACAAACACACCCTCTGCTGAAATGGTGTTCCACATTCTGTCTCACTCCTACTCTATCGTGCAAATCCAATTCCAAATCCACACATACAATGCTCACTAAAATAACACCTAATCAGAGCTATAGGCACCTTTCACACACAGTTAATACCACAACAATAGTGCAATAAAATCAGCAGCACCCGAAATCAGAAAATAGTAACTTAAAAATGAGTCAAACAGTCTAGCGTACTCAATAGTCCTGACTGCATCCTTCCCTCAACAATAGCTTGGAAGAATAGATGGGCTTTGTACTGGGCTCAAAAAGTCTACATGTTCAGTTATTTTGGATCAAGAAGGAGCAGTAACTGGCAAAACTGAGGAGTTCTTATAGCAAGAGAGTGCCCTGCTGGAACTCCCTTCTCTTGTAAATGAATGAGGCTCCAATCTGAGCTTCTCAAATGCTTGCAGCTGTGGTAGTATGGCATGGGTGAAGACACAATCTGTTAGAAGTTTAGGGCCTTGTAAGTAGAAACTAATACCTTAAATTTCTTCCAAACACCAAAAGGTAACAGGTTAATTTTCTTAGAATACTGGTTTTGTATGCTGCCAGGGGGAAATACCACTCAGCAAGTGGGCTACCTCATTCTGCACCTGCTTCAGAATCTGAATGGATTCAAGGTGAAGCCTCATGTAGAGTGCACCATAGTATTTTAATCTCAAGGTGCTAAAGGCGTAGACAACAGTAGCAAGCTCTTCATTTGAAAGAAAAGATTTCAACCTCCTAACCACACATAGATGTTGGGGGTAAGGAAAGCCACCCTGACTACTACTGTTGCTATCTGATAATCAAACAAATTAGGAATCTAACCAAAGCCTCAGAGCATGAATGCCAGTGACAAAAGGCACACACACCCCCTCTATCAAAGGTTGGATATAATTCTCACTGTTCTCCAGTTACTTCTGTAACCTACCCAGACTGCTTCAATTTTATCTGGATTGAACCATAACCAAGTAACTTTCATTCAGACCCTGCTCTCAACCATACTCTGGGCAAGTCACTCAACTGCATTGGCTGGATCAGAAAAAATTGAGACACTGAGCTAGGTTTCATCATATTGAAGCCACTATAGCCCATGTTTCCTCATTAATGTTCCCAGTGGCCCCACATCAAACAAGAAAGGAGGCAAAAGGGAACTCGAGGGAACCCTTCATGAAAGAGCTTGTAAGAGAGTACAGCTATTGCCCAAAACTATCCTATGGAAATGCTCAGCAAAAAAGGATCAGAGCCACTCCAGAATGCCCTCATTCAGTCTTCCTATGGTCTGCAGGTGAAACAATAACAAGTGATAGATCTAATGATGATAATAGCATGGACCCCAGCATACCTGATATTCATCCTTTACTAGGAGGAGGAGTCAACCAGTGCAAACAATACAGACCAAGGGTCAAGGAGATCTGAAGAATCTAAATACATAGTGAAACTTTTGTCACCACAACCCTTACAAGAATTGAAACAAAAATTGAAAGAATCCAAAGAGTACAATAATTGTCCAGGTTATTAATGCTAAGTGATGGTTTTTTTTTTATACAATAGCCTCTTTAAGAGAAATTGACAGTCTGCCCTTCCTAAGGTAGGTGTTGCCAATCTTCTGCTAGCCTGGCTCCAAACCACAACTTGTGGCATGAAGTACCCTCAACACATTCTATGTCTGCACTGAAATTCAAGCAGAGCTGACTTAATATTTATCCCCTCAAGATATTGTCTCGCTGCGAACAGTTTAGCTCAAGTCTGGGTGACTGTATCCACAATTACACTGTCTTACTAGCAGCTCATGTACTATTAACAGCATAGAGAAAGGGGTGAGTCATTTTAATGGAGTGACAGAATTTCCTCAGTGCCCCACCCTCTCACCAGGTGTTAGAGTACCTCAGGGAACTGCATGTTAAATCCTGCTGAGTCATTGCTGTAGATGTGGCTCATAGAAGTCCATCTTAATGTGCTTCCAAGACATGAGGGTTTGGACATGAGGATCTTGAAGGAAGAAACCTCAGCCAGACCTGAGGATTAGGTTTAGACTGGGGATTCACGTGGCAGTATTTTGTAATATTATAGATAGAAAAAAACAGAAGTTTGGAAGGGATATAAAGGTATGTGCTTCAGGTGCAAAGCCAATCTCTGATTTAAGGAGGTGGGATGAAATTTCCCCTCTGAGCAAGATATGCCCTAACTGCCCACTTCAGGGTTTCTTACTTCTTCTATTAAACCATCTGGTATTGTCCATTATCAGAGACAGTATACAGGACTAGATAGATCCTGTATAGCAATTGGCCAATCTTCCTAATTTCCTTCTTATCAACGGACCAAGCCTCAGAAGAATTGATATTTTGATTCTATGAATGTGTTGCGCTTATTCTGGGGAACTCTACCAACTATATAATAAATGCAATCATTATATGTTTTAAAAAAATAGGTAGTGTTAGGAATACTATAAGAAGAACTTGTAGGTTACTAGAATTACAACCCCCATTAAATAACGGCTGGACTACGATTTGTGGTTCCTATACAGAGTAGATTTGCTTGTTTATAAGTCAAATGGCTGAACACCCCATACATTTCTCCACCTCTTTGGCCTTTTGACATTTATAAAGTAGATAACTAAAGTAATTTATAATGAATCACTGATGGATGGCAGTGTCATTTCTGGAAGCATACTAACAAATGGCATATACATATTAAAATGTTGATAAAATTATGATCCTATAAATATTATCTTTATTTTGAAATCTACTAAAACCATATTTTTGATGCTTATTATTTTGAACGTGGTATCTTACCCAGTCCTTGAATCCCTTCACTGTATCCTTTTTCACAATTTGTCACTGCCTTTAAGGCTTTACATGTTTTTGTACCTGACTATGTAATGGTCCTTGTCTCATTTTCCTCCTGTATATCAGTGCTAGCCTTCCCCTGCCCGGTTTTGTGGCATCTCCAGGCCTTCTTTAAAACGTCCCCCTTTGTATGGTATATAGGGCTGGCTAGAAAACACAACTTCTGTTTTGTGAAAAATTTTGAGATTTTGATATTTGTTTTCATTTTGATGCAGAATAAAAATTCTGACCTTTCAATTAAAAAAAAAAAAAACATGGAAGAAAGAGAGAGCCATCCCAGAATAGCCAGTGGTTAGAGCGCTCACCTGGGATGTGCACTCAAATCTGGGTCCCCCATATGCACCAATGGTGCATTATTATAAAAAAACGGTTGGAAGGCATCTCGAGAGCTAATCTAGTCCAGCCCCCTGCACTGAGGCAGAAATTAAGAGTAGCTAGACCATCCATGACAAATGTTTGTCTATTCTAGTAAGAGTTTTTTTCTTGATATCTAACCTAAATCTCCCTTGTTCCAATGACTTCCTGTCCTACCCTCTGTGGATATGGAGAACAATTGATCACCATTCTCTTTGTAACAGCCCTTAACATATTTGAAGACTGTTATTGGGTCCTCCCTCAATCATCTATTCTCAAGACTAAACATGACCAGGTTTTTTTTAACCTTTCCCCTGAGGTCAGGTTTTCTAACCTTTTATCATTTCTATTGCTCTCCTCTGGACTTTCTCCAGTTTGTCCACATCTTTCTTAAAGTGCAATGCCCCAAACTGGACACCATGCTCCAGATGAGGCCTCACCAGTGCTGAGTAGAGTGTAACAAATACCTCTCTATTTCAGATGTGACACTCCTGTTAATACACCCAGAATTAGAAAATAGAATACTCAACTAATTCACATCTATGAAGATTTTTTGTAAAGTGTATCGAGGTCTTTAAATGAAAGGCACTGTTGAAGTACAAAATATTAAGCATTTACATTTGAGATTTTCTATGAAAATTCACTCAGCAATATGTTTGAAAGTAAGTAGAGAAGGCCTCAAAGAACTCTTTGTATTAGTTTCACTGCATAATTCAATCTTTTACATACAACAGCTTACACTTAGTCACAAAAATTCTGGTCCTATCCAAACATGGTTTTATTCCAGGTGTACTTCTGAAATTTGGGCTGTGAATGAGATTGTCTGCCTTTTTTATGTTGCTTGTTCTGTTGGCTTGCAGCTCAGTACACCCAAGTGGCCTGTTTAAGTTAGAATTCAAACACCATAGTTCACTGATGGTTTGTTAATGAACAAAGCTGATCTAAGATTAAAAATTATATAGACTGAAGGAGAGAACTTCAAAGAATCCTATGTAAACAAAACTGCCGCTCCAGTGACCATGTCAGAGGAAACAACTGTTTTAGTTAAAATTAGGCAGAAGACAATCATGCGCATTTTCGCTTTACAATTCTTTTCAATGGCCTGTGGGTCTTGGCTCTTGACATGGTTTTGCTCAGAGTATCTCTAAAGTGGTCATTTTAATCTCTGGAAATCCCTCAGCCTCCCCCCGCCACCCTCTCCAGGAGTTTTTCTGTGATCATGAGCCAAAAAGGACTGGAAAGAACTTAAACTTGTTATCAAACTTATCATATAACATATAAAGCAGCAGGGCAAATTGTAAACTGGTTAAAATAGTACTGGGGGCCAGGTGTGGGGGAGAAAGAACTTCAACCAGGCTAACTCTTTGTTTTACTTTTTTATTTTATTTAATTGGCAGTTTTCCTCTGTTTATTTATGAACTACAATGTAATACATTCTTGTACTGGATACTTCTGCTTCAGGTAGTGAGGGAAGCTGTTGATGTAAAAATTACTTGTAAGTTTAATCAACTGTCTTGATTAAGCTTCATTTTAAACAGTTAGAGGGCTTGATCCTGCAAGATGCTGAGCCCTTTCAACTCAGTAAAGTTAGAGAATAATGGTGTCTGGGATTTGAGCAGTGAATGGCAAAAGACCTGAAGAGTCCCCATGCTGCAGTTCTAATATGGGAAGACGACTACAGCGTGGAAATTACTGGGCCACGGGACCACTCAGAAGGGAGTGCTGTAAGGCATGCTATGTAAAGTGTGCATGTGCTTGTGTTTTAGTGATAGTGAAGTTTGTGTTTGATTTGCTGCTGCCATGAGCATATTTATAAAAGAGAAGGTACTGGATACTGTAGCTGCTATACCTTGTCCTCAACGGCAACCTAAAGGATGTGAAGATACAGTGTATGCCACTGTGAGCTTTGATACACAAATCCCATTATCCGAACGTTGTCAGTCAGCTTCAGCTGGTACAAAGGCAAGAATGATAGTGTGTCTGGCAGTGAACAAATGCTTAATGTAGCATGATACCTTTTAGATTTTCCCTCTTGTTTTAAACATGAGATTTACAGTACTGTGTGTGGGTAGGATTTGGTGTCAAAGGCAAACTTTATCTCATTTAACGTAACACTTGAATTATACTGCCAATTAAAATAGTCTCTTGTTAAAACAAACCACTGATTCTCAGAATCCTCATCGTGGTTTATACAAGAACTGATATGTTGGGTCAATATTGCTCTTTCAAAAGCAACGCCAAAAAAAAAGTGTGTGGGGAATTGAGTTATGGTGTAGTAGTTATGTATTCTGCTAACAACTTACAATTAAAGTTTGTTTCCTTAACATAAAATCATTATTTCATTTAAAATAAGAAATTGTGAGTTGAAAATAAAATGGGAGACTTCGTATGTGATGTATTACTGTTGGCATGCTTGAACTTTCGAGAGTCTTCAGTTAAGGGCCAGCTTCAATAAAACTCTATCCGGCTTCCACACCTTGGAATCTCACACAAGGCCAAACCAGTGTGGCTTGCACTGGCTTCTGCAGTTGGATGGAATTTTGGTGAATCTGGCTCTGAAATATCACTTTCTGGACATCAAAAGTCTATATTTCTGAAACCTCATTAAATCCAGATAATGGCTGGTAGATCATGTGATTAAAGATTAAAACATTGACAACTGTATAGAAAACCTCTTAACTTTTCTACTATCACTCTCTATTTTTCTAGTAGTAGTAATATGGTAGTGCCCACTGTGTTCTAGGTGTTGTCTATATAGAAGAAGACATATCCCATGCTCCAAAGAAGCATACAATCTAAGGACCTGATCCTGCAAACACTTATGCAAGAAAGTAACCTTACACAATAGTACATCTCCGAACTTACTCGCGTGTGTTTGCTAGTATGAAGCTGAATAAATGTAGAGAAAATTCTTATGTTTATGTTTAGATAAATTCTAGAGTCTTTGTTCAGGCAAGTCTCCTGTTTAAGTCAAAGGTAGGTTTGACTGCATAAAGTCTGTATGATTTAGAGTATTATATTTAATTAATATTTATAAAGTACTGATACATGGGCTTTGTCTACTAAAAACACAAAAATACTTCTGAAGTTTATTTAACTTGTGATACTGGATTTAGATTTTTTTTTAAATGACCCCTTTTTGTTTGACAATATAAACTTCCTGTATTCAGATTCCTTGGTATTATTTGTGTGAATTTCTAATTTAGCTACTCTGGATCAGCTGATCTTTTCTGCACTAATTTTACTGGGACTTTTGCTATTGATACCAGCAAAAGTAGGATGGGTCTCTCAGTTTATCGCTGTTTTCCTGATAATTTTACTTTACTTGCAGTCAGCAAAGATGCTCCAGTACTCAATAGTGATGATTATGCAACCTTGTTTTTATTTGCTATTATTCCAGTAATATCTGGACTAATTGTGCCTGAATAAAAGATATTGAATTGAAAATATGTTGTGTTTCCTTCCGAGGTTGCATTTCATTCCAATGTTATCTCTGTCCAAATTTCAGAGATAGAACTGTCCAGAATAGATCTGAGAGGAGGATTTGGCCTAAATGTTGCTAGAACTACTACTTGGAATAATTTCATTAAATTGTAGATCAGAACACTGTATGGCATTAACATATTTGATTGTACTGGCTAATGAAATTTAAATGTTATTTAGGTGACATAGTGTCCAAACAGAATTCTAAGGCTAGCAAAGACCCTGAGTGCCATGTGGAAGTTTCTGTAGACTAGATGAATTGCTGCTAGCTAATTTATGGAGCAGTACTAACAGAGGATGCTACACATTCTAGTCTCTGAGACAAAGTGCTTTGATAAGGCAGCCGAAAAATGTAGATATATAGAGAGGTATTTGATTTTTTTTCTTTGCCTAGGAAAGTGGCCTTACTCAATCAACACTTTCACTTATTTTAATGTGAATTTTGCCTATGTAAGATGTGAACAACCAGGCAAAATGTCATTTGAGGTACAATTCTTTTGTTGAACAAAGTCGTACATGTTGCCCAAGTATTTTCTCTAAGAATGCTCAGTTGGAACAATGTAGTCCCAAAGTGTGAGACTCTTCTTAATTCAGATTTTAGGGTAAAATTTTTGTAAATAATCACTGGCCCAGATCTGTAAGCTATCATCACCTATGGAATATTGGCAGAATTTGCCCTTATATTGACCTTTCTTCTACTGAAATCCTTAGTGATGCATTAATCACTTCTTATCTTGACTATTGTGGTTCCCTCTTTTATAGTCTTCATAAATCTTTATTATCTAAACTTCAGGGGGTCCAGAATGTTGTGGCCAGACTTTCTCTGTCAAGTAAATATGACTATATCAGCTTCATGTTCCAGAACCTTTCCTTGCTTTCTACTATATCAGCCTTCAAATCCACCTCAAAATGGTGCACTGGCTTTCAAAATGTTTCCTGGACTTATTCCACTGTACTGCTTTGAACTCCTATTCACCTACTAACTTGGCTAAAACTGTCTTGGCCTTCTGTCTGTCTCTCCTCTCCATAATTCGTGTTCATTATTTATCTATCATGCCATCTATCTAAGGCCTGGTCTACACTGGGGGGGGGGAGGATAGATCTAAGTTATGCAATTTCAGCTACATCAATAACGTAGCTGAAGTCGATGTATTTAGATCTACTCACCATGGTGTCTTCATTGCAGTGAGTTGACTGTTGCTGCTCCCCCATCGACTCTACCTGCGCCTCTTGAGGTGGTGGATTACAGGAGTTAACGGGAGAGTGCTCGGGGGTCGATTTATCGCGTCTAGACTAGACACGATAAATCGACCCCCCCGCTGGATTGATCACTCCCCTCCGATCCGGCGGTAGTATAGACATGAGACTTTATTTATCCCTGCCTCCAAGCCATGGAGTCACTTTAAATCTCACTTTTCTTTTTCTACATAGCTTGCCTGACTTTGTGCAAAGCTTTTTATAATACTGTAGCTAACTTACTATATAGTTTTGGTGCTTCAGAGTTTGGTAATGAAATGTCAAAGTGGGATATAGTAATACAAATAAAATATTTCACATTTCAATAGTCTTTCTTGACATATTAATGGAAGATGGACTTAAGCTGAAATTTATATTAGTGTGGTTTGATTATTAGGCTTGATAATTATTACCTGGTAATTGTAGCATTCTGTTTGCTATTTGTTAGTCACAACTACAATAAAGGTAGTATACTTTAAGAAAATATTTATAATCTGTAGCAGCATAGGGGATTTGAAAGTTTATAAAGCTACAAACTGAGTTTTTTATTTATTGAACATATTTTGTTCCTCAAACACACAAGTAGTAGACTTTGAACAGGTAAAGGATTTATAATGATTTTTAGAAATAAAGTTTTAAAATATTTTATGTTCAATATATGAATCTGTTATTAGGCGGTCACCTAGGGCACTATACTTTGGGGGGGGCAGCGACCGCAGCAGTATTTTGTGGTGGGACCTTCCACCGCCTCTGTTGGGGGCGGCATTTTGGGACAGGACCTTCCACCACCTAGGGCGGCAGAAAAGCTGGCGGCGCTCCTGTAGACAATGCTTTGTAGAAAGTGTGTGTGGGGGGGTATTTATTTACTTCTTGGAGTATTTTTCTTGGGAAGAGTGTTTTCTTTAGCAAGTCATTACATCCTTTTTATTCCCCTCCCTGTTGAGTGAATGGCCATCTCTGCTCATAATGTGCATGCTCAAACGAGAAATAATAAGACAACAAAAAGGAACTAATGGTCTGTCTTTAGACAGCCTGAAAGAGCTGCTGTAAAAGAAATGTGAAGTGTCCAAAATAATCTGTGTAGTGTTAACTCTTAAACCTAATAGTGATATTGAGTCAGATTTCAAATAATTTTAAGCACAAAATTGTTAATTTAATTAGGACAATTACTGATTCCTTCTGATTTGTGAGTTAAATTCACTAGGGTCATGTTAGGAACTAGGGTAGGAATTCTTCAGGACAAAAGCCATAAGAGACCTTGCACACGTTGAGCTCCTGTTAAATAGTAATAATGTGGTAATGGGTGAAATATCCCGCTCCAAAATAAGTGGGTTTTTTTCCTGGTAAAATCTGCTCTGATTTTTATAATGAGATTTATTTACAAGGTGTGAGTTGTGTTTAAAGTACAAGTTGAAGAAGAAAATAATTGCAGTGTTACTGCTACTTTCTATACACTGTAGTTCCATTGTTTGTGCATATTTTTACAACAGATTCTAAGTATAAGGCTAACCAAAAAGTATATTTGAACTTGGAGTATAAATTCTGATATGATTTAATTTAAAGGGCTGCATTGTAAAGTCTAATTTAAAATATTAAGGATGCAACAGTCCAGAAAACTCTGCTTATGAAACACCCAGCCTTTTCTATGAGGTACAAAACATCACGTGTTATAAGAAAGCTGCCAGTAGAAAAGTAATGGAGAGGAGCAGAAACAGAAAACAGGGACAAGGTCATGTCTGGAATATTTCAGAGTCTTAGCAAATGACAGATTAGTGTTAGAGGTATGAAGAAAAAGATCCACTAAGGGATTTTTTTATAATTAGAATGAAAGTCCTGAGTATCTGGAGGGCACTCCTCAAATACATTTGGGATGACAGCTTTAATAACAGACTCGCTACTTTTGTTCTCTAGCTCCTTTTAAAATATGGCACGGTCACCCTGACTTGTGGTGATCACATCTGTCTGTGGCACATTTCATATTGGACACACTTTGGCTGTACACCATTTCATTTGCAGCTCAACCCCTCTTGATCAGAACTCTGAAAGTTGGACACAGAGTTCAATGGTAGGATTAAAAAAATTCTAGAAATAAAATGTTGCAATTCTTCCTGGAGATTGCATTATGTGTATATAGCATGAAATCTTAATGTAGAGGGCCTGTTGAAGATGCTGCATAACTCATGACTTTACGTGGGATATAAATAGGATTCAAAAGGTACATTGGTGAGATGGGTTCCTTGGGGTGTAACCTGGAACTGGGGTACTGCTGAGCCCTCTGGGCCACCAACCTGGGCATCCTCCCATACTGTGATTCTGTTGCTAAGCCACAAGCCCCTGTCAGCTACTACTTACACAGACATCCACAGGCAGGGACACACCCAGCTGAGTTACATGAATGCTTCTCCCACTCATGAACTAACAATAGAGAGGCTCCAGCCAATTCCCACAGTTCCCCAGCCTAGGACCCAAGGGCTGTGCATCTTGCCCTAATCAGAAGCCAGTGTAAGTTTATTACCCAGTCCACTACTTCTACAAAGGAAAGTTGACATGCCCCAGTTCTTGAAACCTGAGCAGATTTCCCAAACACTTCAATCAAAATACACTGTTTCAGGTAAAATATAAAATGGATTTATTAATTATGGAAAGATAGATTTTAAGTGATTATAAGTAATAAGTGTACAGATCAAAGTTGGTTACCATTAGAAATCAAAATGAAATTGCAATCTGAGTTCCATAAACTAGACAGGATTTGAATCAAGCAGTGTCTCACCCTGGTAGATGGTATAGTTCCTTAATACACAGGCTGGGATTCTCCTTTCTGCCTGGGACCACTTCCCCAGTTCCAAATCTTTGTCCTCCAGATGTGCTTCCAGGTGTTAAGTTCTGTGGTGAGTGAGGCCAAGACATGATGTAATTTCCCCTCTTCTATACCTTCTTCCTGCTTGCTGGAAAGAATCTTTGCTATGACCTGGTTCAAGCAGTGTCCCTTGTGTATGTGCTATCTCTGAGAAATCTCCATTGTATATGGTTCCTGAGATAGTTCTTGGGAGTGTGGATTCCCTTTAATGGGCCATTAGCATGTCTGGCTGCTCCATTGTTGTACCTGAAAGGCTGGTTGTGGATGTTCCCATCCCTACAATATATTTCAGTAACACACACATAGCAAAACTTCATAACTTCACATACAGTGATAGCACAGCTAATCCAACAGGATATTAATGTTCAACAGATCAAAACTTTTTAAAATGATGCCTCACAAGGCATACTTTGTACAAAACATATCATAATTATGTGACAGTGGTGAATATGAGGGTTCCAGGGTGCTGCTTTGAAGCACAGCATGCCACAATGGGTTTAATTTCACCCCAAATTTGCATTTGTGTAATAATTCCTTCCAAAACTACTGAAGTATTACCATTGAAACACCCCATTCCATTTCACAAAACTTACCTTGATTCAGATACTCTTGCTCATTGATCTCTCAGTACAAAGTAACTGAAATTTCCAGAAAACATTTTCTAAATGTAATGAATTTTCCTTGGGTGAACATAAACCTAAGGCATTTTAGGCAAGTTCCTGGCCAGTTCTGGCTGGGAGATTACACAGCAATAATAAGATTTGTTCAGATAAAAATCCAGCATATTTGAACATAATTTTGATTCATACCATAATTTATGCCTCCTGATGTAATTAGATAACAATGTATGCCTCTGTACTCCATCCTCTGTCAAGACCTAACCATTGTGCTTGTTTATTCCTAGGGGGAGAGAGAGAACACCTAAAATAAGTCTGAGCTAAGGTTGAAACTATATATCAGTACCTTTAAGGATGTAAAACATCACAAAATGTTGTAATTTTCCTAAAATCAATCATTAGAAATCCAGGAAATTCAGAATTAAGGTTAGCCAAAAGTACGCCAAACACACTAAGTTATGGAAATAACACAGATAAGACACTGTAACAACTCTAATTCTGCCCTGTTATAGGTGTTATTACAGGGCAGAGTTAAGATTGTCAGGGTACCTGAATTGTATGTTTCCATACCTTAGCATTTTTTAATTTTCTTTTAAGAAAATATCACTAGCTTCGCTTAGGAGTGAATTGAGCTATTGACTTGGACCTGTGTAAAATTCATATTTAAACACAATAGTCATTAATAAGTTATCTTAATTGCATTCCAATTTCTTCAAATGTAGCCTTCAAGATTTTAGTAAATTTTAATTAGAGCTGTTGGAAAAAATTGAAGGTTTTTTTTTTTTTTTTTTTAAAAAGGACTTTTTGGTCAAATTTTGAAATTTTGGAAAATTTTAACCAGCTCTAATTTTAGCTATAAAGTCTGGGAGTTTTTTACCCCTATTATTGAGTTCATTCATCACAAAAATGCTAAATTTCTGAAAGGACTCATCTTAAAATTAATTTTTCATTAATAAATTAATGTATCTATTTGTAAATTCTCAAGAAGTTCATTCTAAATTCAGTGCTGTGATTTTGAAGAGGGAAGATACCATGTATTCATTATATAAAGCAGAGGTTCAACTTCTTTATTACATACATGCAAAACTCACCATTAACTATGGATCCATGACTGGCATTTGAATAATAGCCCTAGAATTACACAATGTGTTGGTGTTTCCCTTTAGAACAGTGTTTCCCAAACTTAGGATGCTGCTTTGTGTAGGGAAAGCCCCTGGAGGGCCGGGCCGGTTTGTTTACCTGCCCTGTCCGCAGGTCCAGCTGATCGCGGCTCCTACTGGCCGTGGTTTGCTGCTCCAGACGAATGGGAGCTGCAGGAAGCGGCGTGGGCCAAGGGACATACTGGCTGCCACTTCCAGCAGCCCCCATTGGTCTGGAGCAGCGAACCGCAGCCACTGGGAACCGCGAGCGGAAGGACCTGCAAACGCGACAGGTAAACAAACCGGCCCAGCCCGCCAGGGGCTTTCCCTACACAAGCAGCATCCCAAATTTGGGAAATACTGCTTTAGAACAATAGTGTCTTGACAACTATGAGCACTGTCCTTGAATACTATATATGGTTTTTATCATGCCTTCTAATCTGTCCAGATTTTACATACCCTCAGGTGAGGTAATGGATTTGTCTCTGTGTCCCATTAAAATCTGTCTTTTCAAAGAACTTAGTTATCTTACTGTTGGGTTTTGCTATTGCTCTGTCTCAGACTCTCTTTACTAAATCTGTTCATTTTGTTTCTCCAGCCTAGCTCAGCCTCCCACCATTAAGCAGATGCCACAATATGTATTCCCCATGAAATAATGCTGAACAATTCCTTTAATTCTGAGAATTAGTTTACTCTGACTTTCTTGTGGCATTTTCAATTGTTTCCATACATTGAGACTCTCTTACTTGCTTTTCAGTCTAACTGTGTTAGAAATACTGCACTAATGGCAGGCTTCTGCTTTTTGCAATAGTTATAAATGCCTATGTACTGCTTTGCCTTTTTGTGGTGCTTTAGAAGCATTAACTAACCCTCAAAAAAATACCTGTGAGGCAGGTAAATTATTATTATAGCGGAGGGAATAATTTGCAATAAATAAAATATTTAACAAGTTTAGCCTTCCCCCCAACCCATTTCCTACTAGGAATATCTGTGAGCGTATCATCATTGCCTCAAATGTATTTGCTGTATGAAATGGGTTTATTTTACTCTAAGGATTGATTGAGATAATTGGCTGCAAGTATTTGGTAATTAATATTCAGAGTTTGAGTTGTGATTGGTCTCATAAGTCACTTTATACTATTTCTGTTGTCTGTCTGGACAAGCATATTTCCTGTAATCTGGAGAAAGCCTTAAAGAAGCACCTAGATCTCTGAGAGTTTTTAGAAAGGTGTAACAGTTTAGAGAGAGGTAGCGGATAGTCAGGATTAGGGGATTCTTTCAGGGCCACACAGGCCTTGCCTGAAGAATCATACCTAAAAAATTAAATAGGGCTAGTGTCAGATTTAATTTAAATGCAATTTCATTTCCTCTAGTCATACTCACACAAAGGAAAAGCATGTGCATTCATAGTCCTAGTTGTGAACAGAATGGTCAGGTCCCTATCTGGCTTATATAATATCTCTGGCACAGAGGCATGTGGGAACTCTGTCTCCTTTCTAAAGGAGTGTCCCATACCATTTAAAATGTTTTGCATTTACTGCTCTGTACATTTCCTCCCCCCACCCCCACAGTCAGTAACACAAAATAGTTGCATGTGCTTGTGTATGTCCTGTTTCAGTTGTGAAAGACAGGGTCATATCCCTGTTTGGTTCATTTACTGGTCTGCTTAAAATTAGTTTTCCATGAATAATTGCTAGTGGCAATTTTGAAATTTGCTTCCCATGAGCATTCATGCACACAATATTAATCACTTTATTACTCATATAAAGCTGAAATAAAAGAACTGAGGACGTGGCTGATGCTAATTCATTTTAAAATGTAAGTGACTAGTCACAGAAAGATTTTCATTCAGCCATAATATTATCTCTGTCTTTTACATATGAAGAAAATAAGGCAAAAACATTAGGTAACTTAACCAAGGCAATAGCAGGACTCCATATCAGAGTCAGGATTAGAAGGATGAATTTCTGAGCCTTTGCTCAGACCACATCTCCCTTTTGATGTCCTTGTGATGTAGCAAGAGAGTAGAGATCTTGTCATGGATTCCAAACTTTCCAACACTTACTTTTTTATTGATGCAAATCTCTTTGGTAATATCAATGTATCTTGTCTCCTTGGAAAAGCTCCATTGGTCAGAGGCCCTCTGTCATCACCAGGTGCAAGTGACCTTTCAATGGAGCAGATAGTTACAAAGAGTTCATTGCGATGGTATTGGCAATTGTACTGTAGTGTCAATGGGTTTCTTGGACAGAAATTCACCACTCCCACCTGCTGTTCTGTTCTGGTGTTCAGTTCCCAAGTCATGCTGGATATAATAGCAGAAGCACATGTCGTGTTATGCCCATTTAAAATGGGTTTGCTTGTATTAAAGAGCTTGCAGAACCTAATGAATAAGACTTGTGATCAATTCAGTAAAATAACATTTGTAAATTTAAGATTCTAAAATTTGCATTTCAGGGAGATTGAATAAGATATTTTTGTATTGTGTGGTGTTTAAATACCAACTGATTGTTTAAAAATGAATAGTTACATGATTGACACGTGGATTATAGAGACACCAGCACTGTTTCACATGTATTACAATTTACACCATAAAGACATAAACTTATTAACACGTATTTAATGGAGAATAATGGCCATTATAGACACAATGGGTGTGTTACTTTGCTCAAGTCCATAGGGTTACTCAATATCAGAGATGTATTTGGTTTACTGTTTCCAATTCCATTCTCTGTTACAACAGCTGAACTTACTCTAACATTGCACAGCTAGTGACTTCAGTGGGAGTTGCACCTGTGTAACTGAGGGCAGATTTGGGCCAATTGTCTTTACTTAATTGATGATAAGAGTACTGAAGGTAAGAATAACAGTTGCTGGCTTAATGCCACCTTCAAAGTATTTGGGCCAGAGTTTCATGAGTTATGGATGGGCAAATTGACCTGAACCTCCGCCTAAAACTCAAACTCAATATGAACCAAACCTTTGAGATTTGAAAAAATAAAAATACATATATGTATGTATGTATAAACGGAATGGAAAGGAAGCTTTGCCTGAGTACATGTTGCAGGAGAGTGGGTAGAGAAACAGAATGAACAGAGTTAGTACTGAAAGTCTGAGACAAATCAACAGCAAAACCCAGTCTTGTTTGGGACTAGAACTGGTCAGGAATTTTCTATCTAAATGGTTTTTCAATGGAAAATACAGTTTATGCAAACATTTTGATTTTGCCAAAAATCTTCCATTGGGAAATTCAAAATGAATTATTTCAGGTTGGGTTGTTTTGTGTTTGTTTGCCTGAGCTGCTGCAGTGCTTCCTGGGAGGAGTTGTAATTCAGATGCCTCGTGCTTCATTTCTCCTCTGTGGACTGGGCACCCTGGCTGGACTATCTCTTTGTTGCACTTATCTCTACCTTCTTGCTGGGAGACATGCAAATCATTGTATTATGGGACACATAGCCTACCTGAGGAGCAGAATGGGGGCATGAAGCACCCAAATTACAATTCCCAGGAGGCACTGCAGCAGCTCAGGCAAAAACAAATGTCAAACTGTGTAGAACCAAGACCAAATGAAATGTTTTATTTGGTTCAACAAACCAAAATGAAACATTTTCAATTTGGGAATGTCATAATGTTTAGACATTTCCTTACTGAAATTTTTCTACACTTTGTGTTCCACCAAAAAGTCAATATTTTGACTTTTTATCCCATCTCTGAAATTTTGAAATATCAGAGTATTTCATGGGATGGAAATTCTGATTTTCAATCAGCTCTAGTTCTGGCCTATAGGTCCTACTATAACAGAAATAACAATGAGTTTGCACTCCTCTCCTCTCCCCTCGTCAACATTTGTGCATACCCTTCATCTTTTTTTTTTTTTTTTCAGAAGTAGAACCACTGAGAATATCATCCATGCAAATTTCTGACCTGGCTGGAAACTCGAGATGGGCCCAAGCCACAAAATTAGAATTTGAACCAGATCCATACCCAAATTTCTTCACAGTTTGTGTGTTCAGATCTGGTGATTTGATTTGGACCCACCTTGACTGGAAACTGGAAGTACTGAAAATATTGAAAGGACCATTTTTGTGAGATATCCAACCCACTTCGTACACTCAAGTAGTTCAGATAATTATCCAAAACTACTTAAACTATTTGAAGTTCAACAATAGCCACTTTTCAAATTCACACAATCTTAGAGAAAGAAATATTTTGTCCTTAATCTGGGCACTTCAGGGACTCACTAATAGTAAGATAGTGCTGGTTGGAATTGCATTCCTTAGTAGCTACCACATGCTTATTTAATAAACTGGCAGGGTGATGATTTTGCATGATAGGGCACACTGTTATTTTTGGACATACTTCAATTTGTTTAAAAACTCCATGTAGCTCCAGATAACCTAATACAGCATTAAATACTGCTTTTCTTCTGTCTTTTTTTGGCAACCTTTTTCATGCTCTTATTTGTTACCTAATTTTTAGTCAAGTGAGTATATTGGTGGCATGCACTGTGGGTTAACCAACAATGCAAATCTAGAGACCTAGATACGGGGAGGGTACATACGGGGGGGGTACAAGCTAAAGGTGACCGCCCCATGTGTCTCTGCCCTGCCCCCAGCCTGGGGCCCCTGTATTCTCCCCGCCCCTCCCCAACCCACGTTACCTGCTGAGGGGGAGGAGCTCTATCCGGCTTCCCACTCCCCCCCCCCCCCCCCCCCCCGCATTTTCAGTTACTCTCCCTGGCAACTGGGCTCGGGCTGGGAGTGGAATGGAGCCGCTTCCAGTTGCTGTTCTGTGCAGTGCAGCCAGCTGCCTGGGAAAGAGCCTGGCTGGGGAGGGGTGGCAGCGGCAGCCTGCTCCCTGCCCAGGCTCAACTTCTGGGGATAGGGGACGGAGGGAAGAGGGGCCTCTGGCTAACTTGGCTGCTGTTTCTGGAAGCCAAACCTGGGCAGAGGGCAACCCACCACCACAGCTAGACATTCTCCCAGGCAGCTGCTGTGCTGCAGCAAGCAGCATCTCAGCGGCTCTGGCCCTGCCTGTTCTGCTCCCCCCCGTGCTGGCTGCTGGGGATGCACTTGACTCTGCTCGCCCCCCGACTCATCACCTCTAGAGGGACCAAACCCCAAGTGGTGGCAGCATTGTGTAGAGGGCTGAGCAGAAGGTTGGCACTTAGGAAGTCCTAAGATTTTAATTGCACCTTTGCAACTGACTTGCTGTATTGCTTTGGGAAGTCACTTTATCTCTTTGCTTCAATTTACCCCAATATCTAATGTGGGAAATGTGACAGATATTGCAATTGCATGCAGTATCTTTGGGGACCATATTGTATTAAATCTATGAATAGTTTGTACGATTGTGTTCTTCTCCATGGGGGAGAGTTACTGCAGGAACTAAAAACAGTGGGTGGTGATTAAGATGAGTCACTGAGATGAAACAACTCTAGAGAGTTACCACTCCTTGGAGTGGTTTGAATATACTGATTCAAGATGGGTTTTGCAGAGACTAAGAGAAAAAGGAAAAAGCTTTTGGTTTAAAGGGATGAGCTTGCCTTCTTTCCAACGCAGCAAATGGACAGTAACTTCTGTCCAGTGCGGGCCCCAATGCTTGTGGAAGAATTGAAAAGTCTTCAGCCTATTAGGGCCCTATAAGATTGATGGGTATGTTCAGTGCATTTTAAATGTATTTATTATTTTTTGTTTTCTCCATAATGCTTTTACCTTCAAAATAGATATGCTTGCTTTTATGATTGCATCAATGTTTCAAGATATGAAGGCACAGTCCTGCCCTGAGGCACTCATAATTGAAGGAGAGCCAGTCAAGTAAGCAGGGATTGGAGGGAGAGGTACCCCCTCCCACACACACACATAATTTTTTCAGTTTACATAACAGCTTTCCCATAGGCAGCACACCAGAGGCGGGTCTTCAAAAGGGACTTAAATGTGGAAAGAGTAGTAGTCTTGCAGATGAGCTCCGGAGGGAGATACTATTTGAAGGGCACAGTGTGGGTGAAGGCTCTGATGTGTCTAGGCAAATGAGTAGATGAAGCTGGGAACATTGGCAGAGCAGAGAGAACAAGATGATGAAAAACAAGGCAAAGAAGGAAAAATAGGGAGAGAGAAAGCTATACAGGACTTTGAACGTGGTGGCAAGAAGTTTGAATTTGATGGGATAGTAGAGGAGAAGCCAGTGGAGGTACCTGGCTCACACAGGAGAGGTGTTGATTAGTTAACCAATATTTGTACAATGATTTGAAAATGCAGAGTGTTAATAAACAAAATAATAATAATAGTTCTTCGGACAGAGCAAGGGCTGTGGCTCTGATTCAAAGCCCAGTGAAATCAATGGAAATACTCCTATTGACTTCAGTGAGCTTTGGGTCAGTCCTATATGTACACTAATCCTCCCTTTATCCCAGAGGCCAGCTACATGGATTTGAAGGGTTTGAGGCTCATCTTGGGTCTGTAGATTCCTTCCCTCATCCCTTGTGCTTTGTACTTTTCTCAGAATAAAATGACTTTATTTAGGCTTTGTTCATTTATCAGAAATGTGCAAAAATAACTGTCATGTTCAATTGCTGTCACACCACATAACAGCTCTATGCTCTATGCAGTACACATTTAGCTGATTCCAAATATGAGCTAAATCCTGCTCACTTTACTCATGCAAATAGTCTCTCTGATGTCAATGGTATTAGTCACACAAATGAGGGAGTGGGAGGAAGCAAGATTTGTCCTATGTTTTGTCTATGAGCATAAACCAAAACGAAGCACAAATTTAAAGAGTGGGTGAATAGCTTCATGGTTTTGCACAAAATCCACTATTTGCAAGTGATAATTCGGTTTACTTTTGCAGTAAAGCAAGAACAAAAAATTTAGAGTATCTTAAAAGTTAGTATTGAAGTATTGTGTTAGGACACATAAGCCTAGCATAAGTCAGAAAAATGAGAATAACTTGTCTGGTAATCTTAGTTACCAGTCAAGTAATACAATGACTGTCATTAATCACTTCCATTTTATATATGTAAGCAGAGTCAGAATGAGCTCTACCCTGACATCTGGTGGTGTGCTGTGGAAAAGGACTTCAGGGGCTGATCTCGTTTGCATGGGCACACCCACCCTGCCTAGCATGATGGACTGCTTGCCAAATGGTCACTGTGGCTGCTGTGGGATCCCCAGTCTTTTTGTTATTGGGGCAGGAGTAATAAAGTGTTGTTATCCTGGTTATGTGAATCAACGACAATAGAACTGTACTTGGCATTTCATGATGGAGGGACTCGCCCTCAACTAAGTAGCACTCACTAGGCAAAGGACATGGGTTCCAAAGCCCAGTGACTTGAGAGCAGCTGGGATGTGTATCTGGTAGCATGGGCCCCTTCTGAGGGCCCCCAAACACCACTTTGACTCCTTCTCTCTCTTCATGTTGTAATAATAGAGCCAATTTTCACTCAGTTAGGAGTCTTGTGAGGTGCTGCAGAGCTGAAATCACTGATTTCTAGGTCTAAGCATTAGACCTACTTTGGGCTAGTGGTTCTGAGTGTGCCAGCACTGAGGCCCCCCTACTAATAGCTGAAATCACTAAAGCACTGAAGTTACTAAGAGCTGAAATTACTGAGAGCTGTGTTAAGTGGGCAGGGGGGGGTTGAAGACAAGTTGGTGAGTGGCTAGCAGGACAGCTAGCAGAGAGGAACGGATGGCAGGCTGGCC
The DNA here is from genome assembly GCF_013100865.1 of Trachemys scripta elegans. Lineage (NCBI taxonomy): Eukaryota > Metazoa > Chordata > Testudines > Emydidae > Trachemys > Trachemys scripta. Next base: position 77,371,560 of record NC_048303.1, read on the forward strand.
AGTGGAGAGGAGCGGCCAGCAGGATGGCTGGTGAAGAGTCGTAGCTGGCAGAGAAGACTGCAGCAGAACCCCAAGGAGAGGTGTGGCAAGAGGGGACATGATAGCAGTTTTCAGGTATTTAAAAGGGTGTCATAAGGAGGAGGGAGAAAACTTGTTCACCTTAGCCTCTAAGGATAGAACCAGAAGCAATGGGTTTAAACTGCAGCAAGGGAGGTCTAGGTTGGACATTAGGAAAAAGTTCCTAACTGTCAGGGTGGTTAAACATTGGAATAAATTGCCTAGGGAGGTTGTGGAATCTCCATCTCTGGAGATATTTAAGAGTAGGTTAGATAAATGTCTATCAGGGATGGTCTAGACAGTATTTGCTCCTGCAATGCGGGCAGGGGACTGGACTCGATGACCTCTCGAGGTCCCTTCCAGTCCTAGAATCTATGAATCTATGAATTGGCCATCAACCCAAGCATGGAGCATGTAAGATGCCCCCCCATACCTCCCCTGACTTCCACCCAGGCTAGGCGGTAAACTCTGCAGATGAACTTCTGAACTCTGGGGGCTGCACTGACCAAGGTCAGAAACTATGGGTGCAGTGAGTATTGGGTTGCTGGACTTTAGAGCCTGAGGGGAAAAGGACACTGCCAGACTTACTTGAGGGTGGGTCTTTTGCTCATGGTTTGTGGGAATCCTGTTTGTGGTGTTTCCCCAACATAATGCTCCATTGTTTCCCTCCTTTATTAAAAGGCTTTTGCTACACTCTGACTCTGTGCTTGCGAGAGAGGAAGTATTGGCTCTTAGAGGTGCCCAGGGGGATAGTATGTAATTGTCCTAGGTCACTGGGTGGGGGCTTGAGCCGGTTTTGCATTGTGTTATTGAAACGGAACCCCTAGATACTGAACCCGGCCCTTATTGCTGCTAGCTCCGAGGGGCAGAAGGGTTACAAATAATATCTTATAAAAAGTTTTATATTTGAAATTAACCTTATGGGTATTGGTTTTGTTTCCTAACAGCATGTTTTACGTGTGTGTGTATGGTGTTTTTGTTTGTTTTCATTTCCAAAGGTGGTGCAGACTTGTTCTGCAGGGATTTAAAAAAATAATAAAATCTCTGCTACTAAGGTCTGCTTGGTTGCTAAGAATGAGCAATCCCCATATATATTGGCAGCCATAAATTAGAGCATAAACATATTTTATTCATTTATATGAATAAATGAACTATATAGAAATGTTTAAAAACAAAATAGATATTTAAAAATACACATTAAACATTTTACCATCCATGCCAATTCCCCATTACCCTTGGGCTTTCCGCCCCCTATATTCCTGCAACCCTCATATGGTCACTCCCTACCACTTTCAGAATTTATAGCTGATATACCTATGGATACTGACACCTGAGGGTTTAAAAGCTAAATGCAGTAGAGAGAAGGGCTCACAGTGGATGGATGTAGGGGCATTAGGGTAAGAAATACTATGGAATGGAACCTGACGCAGGACATATGAGAAACGTATGGAAGGTATGGGGTTACAGGAGGCCATGGTCTACACATGATACTGCAGGACTGGGGAAGAAAAGGAAAATTGTTTGTGTATAAGAAATAAGTGGGGATTGATTGGGTGGGAGCTGAGAAAGGAAGGGGGAGAGGAAGATGAGAAATAGATCAGCAAGGAAAGCTACCTCTTGTAGGTCAGACAGTGTAGGTGAAAAGTGAGAACTGCCAAAAGCCAAGCAGAGTTGGACCTTGCAAAGGCAACTAAAACCAATGATAAAAGTCTCTTTAGTCATATTAATACAAAGGGAAACAAGGAAAAAGGTGGGACTGCTAAACACTGAAGATGGGGGGGATTTTAAAGATAATGTAGGTATGGACCAACACCCAAATGAATACTTTGCCTCAGTTTTTAGTAAGAGTAATGAGGAGCTTTTAGGGTAGTGGAAGGGTGGCTAATAGAAATGAGGATATGGAAGTAGAAATTACCACATTTGAGGTAGAAGTCAAACTCAATCATCTTAATGGGACCAAAGTGGGGGGCTTTCATAATCCCCATCCTAAGAATATTAAAGGAACTGGCACATGAATTGCAAACCCAATAGCAAGGACTTTTAATGAATCCGTAAACTCGGGAGTCATACCTTATGACTGAACAATTGCTAATGTAGTACCTATTCTTAAGAAAGAAGAAAAAGTCATCTAAGAAACTACAGGCCCATTAGTTTGACCTCAGTTGTATGCAAGGTCTTGGAATAAATGTTGAAAGAGAACGTCGTTAAGGACATAGAGGTAAATGGTAATTGGGATAAAATAAAACATGATTTTACAACAGGTAGATCATGTTGGACCAACTTGATCTCTTCCTTTGAGAAGATAACTGATTATTATTATTTTTTTAGACAAAGGAAATGCAGTGGATGTAATCTACCTGGATTTCATGAATGCATTTGATACAGTTCCACATGGGAAATTATTAGTTACATTGCAGAAGATATATATTAATATGAGAATTGAAAGGTGGGTAAGGAACTGGTTAACAGGGAGACTACAATGGGTTATACTGAAAGGTGAACTGTCAGCCTGGAGGGAAATTACTAGCGGAGTTCCTCAGGATTTGGTCTTGGGACCAATCTTATTTAACATTTTTATTAATGACCTAGTGCAAAAAGTGGGAATGAGCTAATAAAATTTGTGGATGTCACAAATTTGGGAGGTATTGCTAATATGTAGGAGGACTCGAATATCTTGCAAGATGATGGATGACCTTGAAAACTGAAATACTAGAAATGGGTTGAATTTTAATAATGCAAGATCGTGCACTTAGGGACTAACAACAAGAATTTTTGCTATAAGCTGGGGACATATCAGTTGTAAGTGAAAGAGGAAGAGAAAGACCTAGATGTATTGGTTGATCACAGGGTGACTATAAGTTGCCAATATGATGTGGCCGTGTAAAAGGTTAATTCAATCCAAGGATGCATCAGGCGAGGTATTTCCAGTTGAGATAGGGAAGAGTTATTACCATTATACAAGGTGAGACCTCATCTGGAATACTGTGTGCAATTCTGGTCACCCATGTTTTAAGAAAGATGAATTCAAACTAGAATAGGTGCAGAGAAGGGCTACTGCAATGATCCGAGGTATGGAATTTATCTTATCAGAGGAGACCCAAAGAGTGTGGCTTGTTTAGCCTAACCAAAAGGAGGCTGAAGGGAGATATGATTGTTCTCTATAAATACATCAGAGGGATAAATACCAGGGAGCAAGAGGAGTTATTTAATTAAGTGTGAATTTGGACACAAGAACAAATGGATATAAACTGGCCATCAACAGGTTTAGGCTTGAAATTAGATGGTTTCTAACCACCAGAAGAGTGAAGTTCTGAAACAGCCTCCCAAGGGGAGCAGTGGGGGCAAAAAACCTAACTAGCTTCAAGACTGAGTTTGATAAGTTGATGGAGGGCATGGTATGATGGGGATCCCTACAATGGCATGTGGCCCATCTGTGGCTGCTAGTAGCACATATCTCCAATGGTCAGAGATGGGACGCTAGATAGGGAGGGTCTGAGTTACTACAGAAAATTCTTTCTCAGGTGTCTGACTTGTAGGTCTTGACCACATTCTCAGGATCTAATTTATTTCCAGATTTGGGGATCAGGAAGAGATTTCCCCCCAGGTCAGATTGGCAGAGATCCTGGGGAGTTTTCGCCTTCCTCTGTAGCATGGGGCATGGATCACTTGCTGGTTTGAATTAGAGAAAATGATGGATTCTCTATAACTTGAAGTCTTTAAATCATGATTAGAGGACTTCATTAACTCAGCCAGAAGTTAGGGGTCTAGTACAGGAATGGGTGGGTGTGGTTCTGTGATGTGTAGGTCAGACTAGGTGATCACAATGGTCCCTTCTGGCCTTAAAGTCTATGAATTGAGATTGGGTGAACTACCTGTGATTCATCAGCATGCAGCCCTTCCCCCACTCCAGGACCCCCAGCACAAACACCATTTTGTTTTAATATTTCCTCCTAATCCTACATCCTAGCTAACCCCATTATGCCTCCTCTCCTCAGCCTAGCCTCCTCTCCCACTACCCAGCATCCCAGAGTGGTGCTACATGATGTGTCCCATGAACATAGGGATTGAAGGGGAATATGGAGGAAGCATGGGAGAATCAAGAAGTTGAGAAGCAGAGTTGGGAGAACAGGCATTTGGCTGGGAGGTGTTTAATTTAAAAAGTGGTCTACGTCTGATAAATCATGACAGTGAAAGGAGGGTGAGACTTGGATTTTGCAGAGATTGTGGTCATTTTAGTCAGAGGAACCCAAAGAAACACACGGAAAACAGGGCATAATATCAACAAGGAACAATTTTTTAAATGTATCCTCTCAAAAAAATAGTGAATATTTCACTGAAATGGTTACATAGGAAATCATTTGACCCTCAAGAGTTCCTTTGCCAAAATTGGAGACGGAATTCAGTCAATAAATTGTGTAAGCGGGGGACTTCAATCCTGCTTTAAGTGAAAATATAAATGAAACCTTAACTATAGACTCACTAGCAATGGCTCTATACTAAAATACACAACAGAAAAAAAGCTGCACATATTTATAACAAGAAGAATAGACTATATGCTTGCAAGTGCCATATTTTCAGTATTCAATGCTAACTACAGTATGAGTTACATGAACAAGCAAAATGCATACATTTAAAGCTGTTAGTGATTAGGAGAATCTTACCTTTCCTCTTTACATTCTATGAGTCAGAGTCAGAAACAGGACCTAGGATTCTCTTGAGCAGAAATATATTTAAGGGACTGAGATTGCAGGGTTAAGCAGTGCTTGTGTGGGTGAGTAAGGGACTTGGGCTCTGCAACAGGTGCTCAAGCTGGCTCAGCAAACCTGAAAAGTAAATACTGCATCTTGCACTGGTTTGCTCACCATGAGCTCATGCCTCCCCAACCCACTGTGTTCCCAAGAGTTACTACCATGAAAGCTGTATGAAGGGGAAGAAGGGGCAGGTGGACAATGAGTGTATCCTGAAGGAAACTGGCAGACCTTGGACTGCACAAGCAGGTGGGCAATCATCATTTTTCTTCAACAAAAAGCTCCAGAACGCTACTGCTGTTTTTTGAGTTCTCCTGCTTATTTGCCAAGTGTGACCAGAGTAGGCAACAATTCTGCAGTGAATGTGAGGGATGCAGCCTGCCCAATGATGTAGTCAGCCTTTCACAGGCACCAGAGAATGGGAGCCTTTTCCTAATTCTCAATAGAACTGAACAGACCTGTGAGGTTCCAGTACACTAACAGTGATGGAGCCTAATTATTACTAAACTGAGTCTCAAATGAGGTCAAAATATCTTTACATTCCCCGCCCCCAAATTTTTTACATTTGATGGTCTTCTTTAAGCTGTGGCTTGATTAATATTTTGGCCACCAATTATTTTATGAAACAGTGATGGATAAAAATATGCATTATTATTATTTATTAAATCAGTTAGTGTATTGTTACTAGATTATTACTGCCTTCACCATTCTCTTTCTTTCCCTCCCTTTCTTTTTTGCCTCTACAAACCTCTTTAAGGTAGTCTGTTCGGACCTTTCTGTTATAGCCCCCTTCCTGCTAAGAAAATCTGATAGTGAGAGAGAGATGGATACAAGGCAGACACCATTTTGCAGTAAAATTTCTTAGATTTCCAGCATAACTATTTCTTTGCAGTAAATGTATGTTTTCCATCAGAGTTTACTCTAACATGTGGCCTAATCTTCTTGATATTTTGCCCAACATATTATGAGCTCAAGCTACTATTTCTTTCCTTTGAACAAGCCAATAATATAAATACTAGAGCAAATGGTATAAATCCCAATGAAAACACACATCTATTTCATTGGTATTATTAGTTGCCAGTGGGAATAAACAGATTTCTCCCTTTTGAAGAGCTCATTAGCTTCTAAGAAAAACCTTTGTAACCTTAAATCTTTTAGGACCTGAAAACAAAATATTTCATTTAATATTTTTGGGAGCCTCCGCTAATCTTGGCTATGACGAGCCCTGTGAGCTGTCCTTCAGCCCACACAGTTTTAGATGCTTGCAGTTAATTTAGAGTGTGTCCATTAGTGTCTGTGTTCAAACTGCAGAAGGGTGTTGGTTTGGAAAGCAACTGCCTGAACCTTCTTAATGAACTCTTTTATTAGATCATTCCTGTCCGTGGTTTCACCTTGCCATTTTTATTATTACCTTCTCCTCAAGGCTGACTAATGGACGGCCTTGTTTGGGCAAGATGTGGTACACACACAGATAACCCCATTATTGCCATCTGCAAGTGCAATGTGCTGTAACAGTTGCATATACCAGCTACAATACATCAGTTCCATTTCACTTGAGAAACAAGAAAAGGGGCAAGAAATATTTGTGTAAATACATTTACACCCTCAGTTACATTTTAAAGACAATGATTTTTATCCTAAATGTAGCGTGTAAGCTTGGCAGTGCTCATGAATTCATTCAGATTTTGTGACTTGTAAACCTAATGGTTACACACATTCTATAGATTATATATAAAATTTGATTGCAGTACCACATGAAATAAATCACATTTGCAAGTGGATTTAAAAGGTCATTAATGATTGAAAGTGTATTTAAATCTAAATTAATTTTTCAGATTATAGGCTAAAAAATAATTACAATAATATTACAGCTTGTGAGTATGACTGTAGCTAAATAGGCCAATGCATGAGTGGCAGTCCTTCTTCATGGATTGCATGTGTAGCTTGATATCAAGGAAGGGATTACAGTCTGTGCTTGCTGAATCTGCTGCTGTTTACAACGCAGCCTCTGTGCTTCAAGATCCATCCGGGAACTAATTCTGAACTGAGTAACCCCATTATTGACTGTTGCTCGCCAGCATGATCTATCTGTTGCTGGCGATTCCCAGCTGTTGACATCCATGTTACACTACTTTAAGTTATGTTTCAGTGTGTCCTTGAAGTCTTTCTTCTGGATGCCTCATATGCAGTTACCCATTTTCAGTTCACCATACAGCAATTGCTTTGGCATTCTTGTGTCCTTCATCCTCAACACATGACCAGCCCAGTGTAACTATGATGTGATCAGCATGGCTTCAATGCCTGTGGAGTGGCTGCATTTCAAAACTTCATTATTGGTAACTTTATCCTGCCATTTGATGCAGGGTATGGCATGCACATGTCATAAATGGAATTTACCTAGAAGCTTGATGTGATGCCTGTAGTGGTCCAAGTGTTGCACCTGTACAACAAATTGGACAGCACAACCACTTCTTAGACTTTTAGCTTGGTTTGAAGCTTAATACTGTGGTGCTGCCAATATCTGTCTGCCAAATGATGAACTAGCTTTGTTGATGCAACTTGTCAGCTTCTTGTCTATAGTAGCATCATTTGACAATGTGCTGCCAAGATAGTGGAAGTCTGAAACAGCATTCAGCTACGTGTTGCTGGTGGTGACTATTAGTTTCGTGTAAGGTTCCCTGGAGCAGGTTGATGCATGACTTTTTCAGATTGATTGTCAGCCAGTACCTTCCAGCAGATTCAGTGAATATGTCTGTAATCAATTGTATCTTTTCTTGAGTATGTGCCTCTAGGCCACTGTCATTGGCATACAGCAGCTCATGAACAATTGCCTTAAAGACCTTTGTGGAAGATCACTGCCTGTTCAGGTTAAATACTTTTCCAGAGGATTGGAAACATATCTTGATGCCAGCATTCAGGTCTCTTGTAGTGTCATTGAACATTGCTGTGTAGGAGAGATTGAACAGGATTGGATGAATTACACAGACCTGCTCAATACCATTAGTGATAGGAAATGGATTAGACAGAACACCATCTACACAGAATCATCTGAGCAGTCTGCTATGAAATAGCCTAAGAATTTTGATGAATTTTTCTGGACAGACAAACTTACATAAGAGTTGCCATAGTCCAGGTTTACTGACAGTGTCAAATGCTTTAGCCAGATTGATGGTTACAGCATAAAAATCCTGTTGCTGTTCTCTGTATTTCTCCTGCATCTGACAAAGCTACAAATATCACAACTGCCATTCCTCACATTGGCCTGAAAGTGCATTGCAATTCCTATAGCATGTGATTAATGAGTTATTAACAGTTATCTGCATATGAATACTCTATTATTTGATCTGAAGGAATAGTAGGGGAATATGAATGCTGAAATATGGGATATCCATGGATAAAATTACCTTTTATTTACAAACTGAATCATTCAATAAGATTTCAGACTTTTATAATTATAGAAAAAGTCATAAATAGCACAACTGTTGATATTTGAAGAACACAGTTACTGCACCCTTTGTCTCCTACTCTCGGCTTCAGATCTTTACCCATACCACCAACTATAAGCTGGAAAAGCATCCTGCAATTAAACCATGCAGGCAATTCTATTTGAATTCTGTAGGGATCAACTCCTGAGTTCCCTATTTAAAAACCTAATTGGAATCTATAATATCCTGGTAAATGGTCAGATTCTGTGTAAATGAAGAGTTCTTCTGTTGAAACATTGGCTTCAAGTGCCATAACCCTGCAATAAGATTCAGAGGAATTACTGCTGAATCATGATGATCAAAGGGAGAAGCTTATGTTTAGATTTATGTTGTGTTATTGCATTACAAGTAGGGTGACCAGACAGCAAATGTGAAAAATCGGGATGGGGAAGGAGGGTAATAGGAGTCTATATAAGAAAAAAAAAATCGGGACTGTCCCTATAAAATCGGGACATCTGGTCACCCTAATTACAAGTGATGCCAAACTACAGGACGGGAGTGATTTTGGAGACTAATTCAGGGTTTGTTTCCTCTGTTCAGGATGGTGCAGGACTCATTCTGTTCATGTCTGTTCCTGTTTTAATATTAACATTAGAGTGGGAAATATGTGTATCTTTCTCTCTTCTATGACTGAATGGATTGTGCTCAGTGGCTCACGAAATAAAAAAAATGTCCTTTTCAGACAATGAAGAAGGATGGAAAATTTCAGCCCAGAAGTCGATACTTTCATAAAGTTGTGAATGTGATCCTAGAGGGCTATCATGGAAAGTGTTTTACAACCTTAGCTAGTTGCCACTCTTTACCATGATAGAATGTAATTTAGTACAGCTCTGACTTTTCATAATGTGTCCTAAGGAGTATGTTCTGGAAGGCATCACTCTGTGTCCCAGAAACCCCACAAGCAGCAGCAAATATTTGAGGTGGAAGTGTCCAATGCTATTCTGACTTCCTTATTGTCTTCAGAGAGGCTCTACTGTAGGTGTTTTGTCACAATGTTCTTGGGGAAGACACATTTCCAGGTGAGACCTAGGATTCAGGGGTGTACATGTGTACTCAGAAATGGATTCTGTGCTACACTCTTTGTGCCACACAGATTATTCATGTTTGTATCATGTAGAAAGATGTGCATGAGACTGTTGACAGACAGAATATGGATGCACATGACTGTCCCAATCTTACTCCCATTGCAGTGATTGGCAGAACTTTGGCAAAACTCTTATTGATGTAAACGGTGTAGAATTGGACCCCTATGCTAATTTGCACCCTTGGGCCCAGTCCTGTAAGGTACAATACAATGACCACTGAAATAACGGAAATCTTTTCATTAACTTCAATGGGTATTGAATCAGGCCCTCAATGAGAGAGTGCTGATGTAACGAGAGCTCATGGGATTTAGTTTTGAATTGTTATCTGCCCCCATCTGGGGGCACAATTGCTTGTTGATACAGAATAGGGAACTTGTGTAGTTTAATAGATGATGTTGCATCAAATTCTGTTCTGAGATATCATTGTAACTGAGAGCTAAATTTAGCCCATAGTGTCTGTTCTAATTCTTAATATACTAAAACCTTTAACTCAGTTTGCATTCTTGAACCTTGCTTGTGACTTTTTAAACATTAGAGCCTTGCAGTATACATATTTGAAAGATGAGAATTTATACCATTTTCACCCATTTAAAAATCTTTCTATACTTGGTTGAATTCTGATTTTCACAGCTATTGTTCTTACATTTATTGGAATGCTTCCGTTCTAGAATTAAGAAGAAATTAAAAATATAAAATTGAAGTACATGTCTTCAAGAGATTATGAAGACACAAACTGAATTTTATAACAAACTACTTATATCAATTCTCTTTAATAAAAATGCTTTCTAAAAATAGTCACAAAAGTCAAAGTTGAACCTGGTCAGCTTTAACTTTTGGGCTGAGCCTGGGACCCTCCCTTATGGCTAATCTGCATTCAGACCCTCCACAGATATTAATCATTACCCTGAGATCACTCTGTGTATCCAGAGGGAATGCCATTCTTTCTTGGAAAATATAACTTAATTTGTCTATATAAATAAACACAGATTTTGTATGATTATTCCACTGTGGCATCTTTTTGCACATGGTTAAATAATGTAAACCCTCTGAAATCAATAAAATAAAATTGTAGACATTTGTATGTACATATGAGAACTTTCCAGCTTGCTCATTTATTATAACAGCAGAAACATGTGTAATAAATAAGATGCATTAAAAACATTGGAATTGTTCGGTATTTACTAACTTTATAAGGGTTCAGTTGACTCTAGTTCTACATAAGCTGTGCTCTATTTGTCCATGACAAAGACCCTCGGGTGACTATATTGATAAATTTAACTACTCTGTCATGCTGTTAGCAACAACTGCTAAGTATTAAGGTTAACATTACTGTAATACGTATAGGTCACATTATCCAGGACTTTGATACATTACTAGAATTCTTGATGGCTTATCTATTATAACTGTATTGGCTTCAATGAAAAAATCACTTGCATTGTAGTGACGTACATACACACTTTTTAGCAATGAGGTAACCTCAGCCTTTCAAAGAGGAATTATCACTTAACACTGCAATACATACAATATTTTGAACTTAATTTATAGTATCATTTGTGGTACAAACCAATTCCATATCTCTGTACATGTTCCATAGTATGAGTGAAATCCTGGCTACATTAAATCAATGGTAAAACTCCCTTTGTCTTCAGTGGGGTTAGAATTACACCTATGTGTCCAGTTATGTCTTTATGATTTTTTTTCCAATTTTGAATTAAATAATAATGTAAAATAACTTCTGAGATTTATGTCATCTAAAAAACTTTCCAGTTGTAGGAAATCACTAACCTGATCTTGTTTCTCCAGATGTGAAGAGGTTGATTGTTCTGGGCAACTTTAGCATCCATATGGATGATGACGCTTCAAAATATTAATGGCTCCAATGTCAGCCATGGAAATAATTGAGGTAGTTATTGACCCTGTGTATATACTGGGCCACTTGCTGGATTGTAAAGGTGATTGTTCGCATCTCCCTTTGTAGGAGGGTAGGATGACTCCTTCACTATAGAAGTGATTGATGGGACCTCGTTCAAGAAGTCATATCTTTTCATATTGGCGGTGGGAGGTCCCAGAGCTCAGACTGCAGCCCAAGCCCAGAAGCCTACACTGCAATGAAACAGCCCCTCACCCCAGTCCCAGGAGCCCCAGTCAGCTGGCATGGGTCAGCCATGGGTTTTTCATTGTAGTGTAGACATACCATAGGTGGTTTTCCCCTTCCAGGATGGAGTCCTTCAAAGACTTTCCCTCATTTGGCATCAGGCAGTGCTCACACCTGCCACCCTGACCCTGTCACTCCTGCAATGACCCAGGCAGTCTTCTAATTCACTGCCCCAGGCAGTACCACTCTGCAGTGATTGGTAGGGGAACCCAGGCCCATCCTTTTCTCTGGATTCCAGTCCAGAGCCCTTTATCAAGCAATCGAGGTCTACGGTTTCTCTCATGTTACTGCTCTCACCCCAGGACTATTTGCTGCCTTGCTTCCACTCTTCCTAGTAAGATCCCTATCACCTACGGTTCTACTAGGTCCCAGAGATTCCTATACCTCCTTCCCTGAGAGAAAGTGACTGCCACTCTTCACCCTGCAGCCTGACCCTCTGTTGCCAATCTTTAGGCTTTATGTAAGCCCCACTTGTTCCCTCATAGGTGAGCTTGTTTTCAATTAGTAGGCTCCTCAGAGCCTAAATCTCTCCTGTTTGCTGGTTGATTGGGCCTGCCTGGCCTAATTCAACCCTCTCAGGGCCAGTGGGGAGTACACATCATCACACAGTTCTAAGATTAAAGACTTTTGATGTCCATAGTAGTTTTTCTATTGACTTCAATAAAGCCCCCAAAGAGAGAGCTGTGGTCTCCAATTCTGACAAGCCAGCTCTTTTCACAAGCACCACATTCATTAAAACTTTTCAAAAGTAATTGTAGTTGAAGAAAAAGAGTCTTTATCATCTCAGAAAGATTTTCAGTTGTTCCTGGTCTCCGTTTGTTTATTTTGAGCACTACCTAGGACAGACTTCAAATGTTATAACTTACTTAATCCAGAACAAAACTGGACATTGAATGCACTGTGTCTTTTGTGGCATAAATCCAATACTTTGGGATGGTAATTGACTGAAGATGGAAAAAGGGCATTTCCCACAAACATACTTCTATATGATTAAGCTGTATAGCTGGATTGTTCCTGGTATCCCACAGCTGGAATCCTCAAGAATATGACTCTTGCAGACAAATGCACCGTTCTTACTGCAGCTCTTATCAGAACACTAACAAATACATTAAATTCACTACTGACATTTTGGGGTTTGCATGGGTACTGTTTCACAGAAAGCTGATTATTTTAAATATATCAATGCCATCTCAAGTCACGTAAATGTGATAACTGTCAGTATTAATTACAGTCAAGACAGAAAATAAAGTACTAGGAATATTTTTATGTAAAGCAGATCCACTTCAGTGAGGGAAATTTGAATAAAGGTCTTTCTCTGAGGAGAAATAACTTCATTTTTATTTAAGTAAGCAGGATTTTAAAAATAATAATAAAAGGTTAAAAGTTGCTTCTTTTTGGTATGTAGGTGTTGAAAGGAGTTTTCATGAGCATTGCAGATGTTGGACTTCACTTATATACTTAGTGTATTTAGGTTACTGACCTAATCCTAAATAGGGCTTGTGTGCAAACTGAAACTGGTGGGTTCACGTTGCCAGGGATCATGACCCATGGGCATCACTTGGAGTTTTAGGTTCTCATGCGGGCAGGGGACTGGACTCGATGACCTCTCGAGGTCCCTTCCAGTCCTATAATCTATGAATCTATGAACCTGAGAACTCCGAAAAGCTTGAAAGAACTGTAAGTAGTGAAGTTGGTCAGGAAGTCAGCCATTTCCTTTAGGTACCTTATTGAGGGCTAGTGTTGGCTTTTGGTAATAGTGACTGAAATGAATGATAGTCTCAGACAAAAACTTCTTGAAGTGAAGTCAAGATAAGCTGATGATAAGGTAAAATATATATCAGTAGTTAAGGATAAATAATCTTATAAGACCACTTGTAATGATGATAAAACAGCCATCAGAAACCTAAGTAATTCAAAATTAAAGTTAAACTTAATGGAAGTCTAAATATTTGAAAGTATGGAAATGCACAGTTAAGATATAGGGTTGCCAACCCTCCGGGATTGTCCTGGAGTCTCCAGGAATTGAAGATTAATCTTTAATTAACGTTAATGCAGTCTTGGGATGCATTGGGCGAGGTATTTCCAGTAGAGATAAGGAGGTGTTAGTACCGTTATACAAGGCACTGGTGAGACCTCATCTGGAATACTGTGTGCAGTTCTTGTCTCCCATGTTTAAGAAGGATGAATTCAAACTGGAACAGGTACAGAGAAGGGCTACTAGGATGATCTGATGAATGGAAAACCTGTCTTATGAAAGAAGACTCAAAGAGCTTGTCTTGTTTAGCCTAACCAAAAGAAGGCTGAGGAGAGATATGATTGCTTTCTATAAATATATCAGAGGGATAAATACCAGGAAGGGAGAGGAATTATTTAAGCTCAGTACCAATGCGGACACAAGAACAAATGGATATAAACGGGCCATCAGGAAGTTTAGACTTGAAATTAGATGAAGATTTCTAACCATCAGAGGAGTGAAGTTCTGGAATAGCCTTCCAAGGGGAGTAGTGGAGGCAAAAGACATATCTAGTTTCAAGTTTAAGCTTGGTAAATTTATGAAAGGGATGATATGATGGGATAGCCTAATTTTGGCAATGAATTGATCTTTGATTATTAACAGTAAATGGAATACTAGATAGGGTGGAATCTGAGTTACTACAGAGAATTCTTTCCTGGGTGTCTGGCTGGTGAGTCTTGCCCACATGCTCAGGATTTAGCTGATTTCCATATTTGGGGTTGGGAAGGAATTTTCCTACAGGGCAGATTGGCAGAGGCCTGGGGGGTTTTCGCCTTCCTCTGCAGCATGGGGCATGGGTCACTTGCTGAAGGATTTTCTGCACCTTGAAGTCTTTAAACCACAAGTTGAGGACTTCAATAGCTCAGACATAGGTCAGGGGTTTGTTACAGGAGTGGGAAGGTGAGATTCTATGGCCTGCGTTGTGCAGGAGGTCAGACTAGAAGATTATAATGGTCCCTTCTGACCTTAAAGTCTATGAGTCTATGAGTGATGAAACCTCCAGGAATAAGTCCAACCAAAATTGGCAACCCTATTAAGATATCCTGACAACACTAGCTATATTCTCAATCTCAATCATATAAGAACATAGGACTGGCCATCCTAAATCAGGCCAGTGCTCCATCTAGCCCAGTATTCCATTTTCCTATGGTGGCCAGCATCAGATGCTTCAGAGGGAATGATCAGAACAAGGCATTTAGCTAGTGATACAGTCCTAGTTGTTGGCAGTCAGAGTTTTAGGGACACCCAGAGCATGGGATTACATCCCTGACCATTTTGGCTAATAGCCATTGATATCATCCATGAATTTATCTAATTCTTTTTTGAACCCAGTTATACTTTTGGCCTTCACAACATCCCCTAGCAATGAGTTCCACAGATTGACTATGCGTTGTGTGAAGATGTATTTCCTTATGTTTGCTTTAAACCTGTCGCCTATTAATTTTATTGGGTGACCCCTGGTTATTGTGTTATGTGAAGAGGTAACTAACACTCCTTTATTCACTTTCACCACTGTATTTTTTCATTTTGTCAGTAAGCCTATTTTGATTGCTGATTTGGATTCCTAGATTTCTGGTTTTCTCATTTAGAGCTGATGTTTCATGGACTACTTGCTCTTTCTGTACAGGATCACTTAGGGCTTGATCCAATATTCATTGAAGTTTGTGGAAAAATTCCAAAACTGTGACTGGCTACATGATTTTAAGCACAACAGTACTTATCTACACTGAATACTAGCACACATTTAACATTTTTTTAGTTAATGTGTTATAACACAATGTAATTTTCAAATTTAGCCCAGTGGCTTCCAGCTTCTGACAGACTTCTAAAAAAAAAATTTGTTTTTGTTTTTATACCTTTAGCAATTTGCTCTTCAAATTCCTTCTTAGTCTTCCTAATTTTAATCTTGTACTTTCCCCTCAATGGTTTATACACCTTTCTGTTAGGGCTAGATTTACATTTTCTGTTCAAGCATATGCATTTATGAATTCCTTCCATGATGATATTCTTAAGAAGCCCTCATGCTGAGTGTAAGGGTTTAAAATTTTGACATTAGGGACTTTCACTTTCTTTCTCTTTTGAATCCTCCTTTCTGCAGTTTATGGTCACAATGCTATGTTTTTGGTATTCTGGGGCTTCTGAACTTTTCAGACTGGCATGTGTGTATTTACAGTCTACGTGAAATCAGTGGGCAATCTCTATTTCTTACTAGAAGGTGTTCATATCACATCTATATGTATTATATGCAGAACTGGTAGCTCTGCCTATAATAAGGTTACTGAACACTTTCCAGTATAAGACTATCAGTTGCTTTAACTTTTTGGCCTGAAAATTTCCATGCTGGGTGTTTGCCTCAGGGTATACTTTTTTATTTTTATATTTTCTTTATATTTCAAGTTTCAGCTAAAATGGTTCAGCCACTTTCAAGAGCAAGAGTAGGGAAAAATACGTTGTTCTGCCCATGTTAAAAAATTCTTACAACCTTTAATTGAGAAGCTGTAATGTCTCCATGCTTTGGAGCAGGGACTTGACAATTAGCAACAGGGCCACCCTGGATGTGGTTTTTGCTCTTCCTATGAAAATCGACCCAAATTTGGCCAAGTTGATAAGTCTATGAAAAATCAATTTGCACATGCTCAGTAGATACTTATTAGTTTGGAAACTAAATTCTCTGACTATTTTGTATGAGCATGTTTCACCCCCTCATATCTCCTATGTGCCAACCTGACTGTGTAACAAAACAATGACCTCTATATGGTGTCTGTAGACCTGATGAAGGCCTTCAACACTGTTAATCAGGAGGATGTCTGGTGAATCTTTCACACAGTTGGGTGCCTGCAAAAATTCATCATCTTTGTGTATTCATTCCTTGATAGCATGCTGGCTAGAGTGTTGGAAATTGGTGCTTCCTCAGAACCTTTGTTTGTCACGAATGGTATTAATTAGGACTCTGTGTTTTCACCTACACTACTTACCGTTCTCTTTGGTGCTATGCTGCTAGATTATTTCAAAGACTGCAGCTGGGGTATTTACATGTAATGCCACATAGATGGCTGCATCTTCAGTATCTGGCATCTTCATGCTCACACTAAAGTGAGCGACATGCTCGTTAGCTTGACCGTACACTTGTCGTACATGCCATCAAAGACATGCAACATCTAATCAACTGCTTTTCTAGATCAGCAAAGTGATTTGGACTCTCTGTTAGCCTCAAGAAAATGAAAGTGCTTTACCAGCCTGTTCCAGGAAAAATGTATTCTGCCCCTGAAATCGCATTTGATGATGCACTCCTTAATGTGATAGAAAAGTTTTGTTATCTTGGCAGTACGTTAGCTAATAATGCTATGATCAACAATGAAATCATGCAGCGCATTTCTAAAGCCCGTTCTGCCTATAGTCAGCCTTATCACTGCCTGTGGAACGTGAAAGGCATTTGACTTCACACCAAGATTATGTCTATCGTGCAATTGTGTTATGCACTCTTCTTTATGGGTGTGAAACATGGACACTCTATCACAGATGCTTGAAGCAACTAGAGTGTTTTCATATGCACTATCTGCATCTCATCTGTAACATCAATGTTTGGTATCCTGTTGACCACTTGAAGTTCTGTACTGAGGGTGCATGGCTAATGTTGAGTCCCCAATGATACAGGTGCAACTTCACTGGACTGATCACCCCATACATAATGGATGATACATGACTCCCCAAAGCCATATTTTATGGACAGTTAAAAATGGGAGAACATATGCTGGGAGGCCATTGAAAACAATATAAGAATATTCTCAAAGCTGGCCAACTTGACTCAAATACACGGGAAGCTGTTGTCACTGACACATCAGGATAGTGGCAGACCTTGATTGCTTTAACTGCAGACCAGCAGAACAGAAAAAGCCAAAAATGAAGCGTGAGCGAAGAAAGCAGGCTGTGGCAAAATCATACAACCCTGCAGATCGCATCTGCAGATCCCTCATCAGTTTGTTTGCACAAGAAGATGCACTGAAACAAACTCGTACATCAACTATGACAGGAGATGACAACTTGCAAACCCCTCAAAGTGACTGAGGTTGCTGCATCCTAGAACTTGAGGTGCTGAGCAGGACTTTCCCTGCAATTGTTCCAAAATCGAGCAAGATGTCTTGCCAACTGCTGTAAACATAGTGATCACTCTAGTGTAGATCTAGTGGTTCCAGTTCTGCTGATGAGTGATGTGAGAGTCAGTATGGTTCCATGTGATGGAATTTGGGGGGAGAGGGGAGTTTGGGGTGGGGGGATGTAAGAAATTACATACCAACAAACTATGTTTAAAGAATGCTAAGGTTGCAAAGTCAAGCATTCAAAGCTTAGAAAATGCCTGAATTAAGGTTGCCTGTGCAACCTTAATTTGTCACCCTTTTACATGTGCATTTTGATACAGTCTATAATTATGGACCTTTTAAAGACTGCTAGTGCTCTCTCTCTCTGTGTATATATATATTATATATAATATAATCTCCTAATACCAACCTTTTGGCATGGATTTTGCTGTTATCTCCTCACATGCATATACTGTTCTTCTTTTGAATGACATACAATATATGATACAGTACTATAAATGTAGCTAAGCTATATTGTCTTGTATAATTTAGTTCGATAATTCATTCTGGAATACATTTGTATGGCACAATGTGAGATAAGTTGTGTAATATCTTGTATAATCAGCATTCATGCATGCAGAAGTTATGAAGCAGTGTTAGTTCACTTGTCTGGGATCAGGACCAAATCCTGTGCCTTCACATTTTCATAAAGGCTACAGTAGTAGGTACACAGGTTCAATTTCTAAATATTTTGTAGAAAAACATCATTATTTTATTTTTAAACATGTTTCCTTCACTTTGATGATGAAGAAGAGGAGGAGGAAGAAAAGCTGAAAAGAAACTGTGCATTTCTGAAGGAGCCTCCTGTTGAAAAGAATTGTTCATCAATTCAAACAGTAGCAGAAAGTAAATGGAAACGTGACCTGAATAAGCAGCTGAAAATGGGGTAGAAGTTTAAGCTGCTAGAAATGCTTTTGTCAGATTTTTGACATACTTTTGTCCCTATATTATGCATCTAAAAATGCTGTAGGTATGTTTTCAAAATAAACAGAAACAAAAAGCAAACCATGTAGTAGAGAGATTCTCCTTGAAAAAGCAAGGTAAGTTTAATTGGAACCATCTGTTAAGATGCTCAGACTTCAAGAGGCCATTGTTTTAGCTGGTTTCTCTGATATTTTCTGAGACTTTTTTTAACAACAAATAACTTGCAAAATAAATTATTAAATATGCAATTTTTTATTTAAAAACTTTTCTCCTGTAGGGGAAGATGTTTCCTCAGTGTCCTTTATTTATTTTTGACTGTCGCAAAGCATTTTATTCATGGCATAGCTCTTTCTCTGGAACCATTCACTATCTTATTTCTAATGTACCTAATTCATTCTTAGGCTAATACTTTGTTAAATTGAAGTATATAGTAAATAATTAATATCTACTAATGGCCAGCTTCTACCACCATTACTCAATTGTACCTTAATCTATGAGTAGTCCTACTCAGTATGAGAAGGGTGGAATAATATGGCCCTGAACCATATTTGACAATCAAAACATTATTACTAGAGAAAAGCATTATTAAAGAAACCCCTATTCTACCTGTCTCCACCTCAAAACACACTCCTTTAACCCATTACATTCTTCATCTAGTTTCCCATCTCTCAGTCCTAATTAAAGCAGTGGGCCAGCAAGTAGTCAGAGTAACTAATGCGGAAGCTGTTGCCCAAGAGAGCTGGGGCAATTTTCCTGAAATATATGGCTCTGATCTAGCTAAGCCTTTAAAGTCATGATTAATTTTAAGCAAATGAGTAGACCCAATGACTTCAATGCTTAAATGCTTTGCCTGATCAGGATGTAAAATCATCCTCGGGATGCTTTGCCTGAATTAGGGCTGTAGTATCAGGCCTTTTGCTCCAATCCCTATTTAATAATGTATTCTATTTATTTATTTATTCATTTATTTTATTTACTTTCTGCCCTTCACAACTCTTATTTATTTTTCCAAACAGTTATCAGTATTCTAGCACCTGGAACAGCATTTTCCATTTTAAAAGCATGTTGTAATTTTAGACAGTAGCAAAGCTGTTGTTGTTCTAACACAACTGGAGCTACAGCATAGGTATAAAATAAACAAAAAAACCCCACGCAGAACAAAAAGTAGTGAATTAACACAGCATTGGTAACCTAGTTGTTGCATTTGTATTGATTTGCGGTTGCATATATGCCCTTTCCACTTCATTCTTGTGTATCTCAATCTTTCCATAGGTAAATTACAAGATTCTTGCAAGGTTCCCTTATTTGTGTCAGTAAATACATAGCTGTAGAGCTCCCCCATCAGGGTTTTAGATCCCAGTTCATTTATCCAGTTTGTCCTCCTGAATGGTCACAAGGTTACTTTTCCCTATATTGTTATCATAACACAAAGTTTTATGTGGGTGCTTCTTCAGCATTCAAAACTATAGCGGAGGTATAGTGATAGAGATCTGTATAATATACAGGAGTACAATATTTTTCTCACCCCAAATCTGAAAGATAAGAAAAAAGCTTTTCACCCTGAATAAAATGTGAACTTTGTCTGAAGGCATTTTTAAAAATTGCAATTGGCTTTACTATGCCCCCGACAGAGGTGGTAATCTCGCTTAAAAAGACAAGTCATTCTTGATATAGTTTCTTCATGGTTAGAAGTGTTTCTTATGGCACCTTTCAAACTTACAGATTGCTGGGGTGAGCAAAATGGGTTCAGTTTTCTTTTCATTTTGTTTGGGCCTCATTTTTTAAAAAAATGAATAGACCTAGTGAAAGACCCCATTCATTTTAAAAACATTTTCAAAATGCTTGAAGTCCTTAAATAATCCCATTCTCACCATGAAAACCTGATTCTAATCCCCTAGCCATTTTAATCAAGTCCACAGTAGTTTAAATTTCTATTAAATCTATTCCTTTATTCTTTATCTTGTCTATATTATGGAATTGTACATAAACTGTCAATTAATTCTGCTTCGTGTGTTTCAGTAGACATGCATTTTATTTTTTGTTTGTTTTATTAATAAAACACATCTCAGTCAAAATAAAATGTGGTGTTCTATTCAAATAATAGGAAGGAATAAAACAGCAAAAAAGTAGTAAAGAGGAACAATAATAAAGTTTCACTTTTGGCTGATTTTATCCTGAAAAGTTCCAAAACCCAACATAAACTGTATATGTACAATACCACTGAAATGCAACTGCCTTTGGGGTGGTCTGTAATCTAGAGATAACTCATGTATTGCAAAATTAACAGTAATAAAAAGAGGGGAATTTTTTTGACCAAGGCTTAGAGCAAGCCCTGTACTTATAAAAGTGCCATGGGATCTTTAATATCCACATGTGGACCATTACATGTTGAATATTTTACATATCTATTTGTCTTAAAATAATGGTGAAATTTGTTTTTGTTAAACAATTTAAACTATTCAGGACTCTGTTTGGAGGTTAGGGGATCAGAATCAAATTTAAAGGCTGGAAATAAGATTAATTGTATTTGTTTTTAAAAACATTTCACATATATTTTTTCTTCAACATTCCCTTAGGAGAGAATGATTGACTGAGACAGAAAGTGGGAGGAATTCTGGGTCCCCACAAATCCCCAGGGCCACAACTTGGGCAGCCATCAGGCAAGTTGACAATGTGCCAGAGAGCCCTTAAAAGAATCCTGTAGTTTTTCATAACTATTCAAGTAAATAACCTGATCTCAATTTTTTTCCTTTCTAAAATGTATCCTAATTAATTCAGCAGTGTCACTTGTGTTTGTATCAGAGGGGTAGCCGTGTTAGTCTGTATCCACAAAAACAATGAGGAGTCTGGTGGCACCTTAAAGACTAACAGATTTATTTGGGCATAAGCTTTCATGGGTAAAAACCCACTTCTTCAAATGCATGGAGTGAAAATTACAGATACAGGCATAAATATATATTGGCACATGAAGAGAAGGGAGTTACCATACAAGTGGAGAACCAATGTTGAAGGCCAATTTAGTCCGGGTGGTTGTAGTCCACTCCCAAAAATTGATGAGGAGGTGTCAATACCAAGAGAGGGAAATTTACTTTTGTAGTGAGCCAGCCACTCCCAGTCCCTATTCAAGCCCAAATTGATGGTGTTAAGTTTGCAAATGAATTGTAGCTCAGCAGTTTCTCTTGAAGTCTCTTTTTGAAGGTTTTTTTTTTTTTTTTTGGTGAAGAATGGCTACTTTTAAATCTGTTATTGAGTGTCCAGGGAGATTGAAGTGTTCTCCTATTGGCTTTTGTATGTTACCATTTCTGATGTCTGATTTGTGGTCCATTTATCCTTTTATGTAGAGACTGTCTGGTTTGGCCAATGTACATGGCACAGGGGCATTGCTGGCACATGATGGCATATATCACATTGATAGATGTGCAGCCTCTAATGGTGTGGCTGGTATGGTTCGGTCCAATGATGGTGTCACTAGGGTAGATATGAGGACAGAGGAGGCAAAGGGGTTTGTTACAGGGATTGGTTTCTGAGTTAGTGTTTCTGTGGTGTGGTGTGTAGTTGCTGGTGAGTATTTGCTTCAGGTTTGGGGGCTGTCTGTAAGTGAGGATTGGCCTGCCTCCCAAGGCCTGTGAGAGTGGGGGATCATTTTCCAGGATAGGTTGTAGATCGTTGATGATGCACTGGAGAGGTTTTAGCTGGGGGCTGTACGTGATGGCCAGTGATGTTCTGTTATTTTCCTTGTTGGGCCTGTCCTGTAGTAGGTGATTTCTGGGTACCCATCTCGCTCTGTCAGTCTGTTTCCTCACTTCACCAGGTGGGTATTGTAATTTTAAGAATGCTTGATAAAGATCTTGTAGGTGTTTGTCTGAGGGATTGGAACAAATGCGGTTGTATCTTAGGGCTTGGCTATAGACAGTGGATCATGTGATTGTCCTGGGTGGAAGCCGGAGGCATGTAGGTAAGTATAAGATCAATAGGTTTCCGGGATAGGGTGGTGTTTATGTGACCATCACTTATTTGCACTGTAGTGTCCAGGAAGTGGATCTCTTGTGTGGACTGGTCCAGACTGAGGTTGATGGTGGGGTGGAAATTGTTGAAATCCAGGTGGAATTCTTCAAGGGCCTCCTTCCTGTGGGTCCATATGATGATGATGTCATCAATGTAGCATAAGTAGAGGGGGTGTGCTAGGGGACAAGAGCTGAGGAAGCGTTGTTCTAAGTCAGCCATAAAAATGTTGGCATACTGTGGGGCCATGCGGGTATCCATAGCAGTGCCACTGATTTGAAGGTATAAGTCATCCCCAAATCTGAAATGGTTGTGGGTGAGGACAAAGTCACAAAGCTCAGCCACAAGGTGTGCTATGGCCCCATCAGGGATACTGTTCCTGACAGTCCATGCTTGTGTGGAATATTGGTGTAAAGAGCTTCTACATCCATGGTGGCCAGGATGTTTTTTTCAGGAAGATCACCAATGCATTGTAGTTTCTTCAGGAAGTCAGTGGTGTCTCGAAGGTAGCTAAGAGTGCTGGTAGTGTAGGGTCTGAGAAGAGAGTCCAAATAGCCAGATAATCCTTCTGTAAGAGTGCCAATGCCTGAGAAGATGGGATATCCAGGATTTCCGGGTTTATGGATCTTGGGTAGCAGATAGAATACTCCTAGTCGGGGCTCTAGGGGTGTGTCTGTGTAGATTTGTTCCCTTGCCATAACAGGGAGTTTCTTGAGCAGATGGTGTAGTTTCTTTTGGTACTCCTCAGTGGGATCGGAGGATAGTGGCCTGTGGAATGTGGTGTTGGAGAGTTGTCTGGCAGCCTCCTGTTCATAATCTGACCTGTTCATGATGACTACAGCACCTCCTTTGACATTTTGATTATAATGTCAGAGTTGTTTCTGAGGCCATGAATGGTGTTGTGTTCTGCACAGCTGAGGTTATGGGGCAAATGATGCGGTACACAATTTCAGCCTGTGCACATCTGCGGAAGCACACTATGTAGAAGTCCAGTCTGTCATTTCGACATCAGGATCACAATTTTCTACAGAGGAGACATTTGGAGTTACCAATAAATATCTTGGTAAATATTAAAAAGGGGGGACTGAAGTACAGAAAAAAATATGAAGGGCTAATAATATATGGGTCAAATGATGTTTCCCAGACATCCAGATAGCTATTCCATTTATTCTGTAAAGGGAGTGGAACTTCCATGCACTAAGTGACTGAACAATTTCCTACTAAAGATCTCCAGTGCAAACAAAGGAGAAGAATTTTGCCCAATAAGTATGTTCTAATAAAACTTTGTCTGATTGAGGCAGTGGTCCTGTTAATGACTATTCTATAGATCAGGAGGGAGAACAAGAGGAAGAACTTTGCTCATGTGGCCAATTTCCACTTTTAAGATGGCCATTTCATAGGTCAGGAGGGGAAAGTAAGAAGAAGAACTTGTTTATTTGACCAAATTCCACCTAATTTCCTATGATCATCTGCCAGCCTTTTTTGATGGCCCTTCCTCTGCTCTTTTGTAAGTTATACTAAGCAAGAAAATCGATTTGCATGACCCCCTCTTAATATATATAGGAATATATAGGTTTCTTGAATATGGGAGCAGAAGGGAACTTGGGGTCAGTGAGGCTGGAAAAGAATATGGCATTGATTTACTTCATATGAATATGCCAACTGGAAAATAAATAATTTCAGTGGTGCATTTTTAAATCGTTCCAGCTGTGAAAAATCATTAATAGCTACTATGCTCTATATGTACTACTGATACTCATGTATGAATTTCTTTCTGCTACTGTACTAAATCTGAGCTCTATGGTTTCTACTGGCCGCCCATTGGTTTGGGGTTGAATTTAAGGTGTTGGTTTAGACAGATCTCAGGTAGATCCCAGTTCTAAACGGTCTATCTTAAAAACCTGCCTTCTACCAATAAAATTTCCCCACTTGCAGTTAGAGCAGGCATCTGATCTGGAGCCCCATCTGTAAAAAGGTTGGGGATGGGAGAGATGTTGATGTGGTGTTCTTTGTGAGGGCACTGCATCTTTGAAACTCTTTCGCTTCTTAGTACATAATAAGCAGTTTGTTAACCTTCAGGCCATTCTGCAAGACCCATATTTTCTCCCTACCCCAGAAGGAGATGTGGGAGGCTAGGTGGTGGTGAGAGTGGGAGGCTTGTGGGGATTCTGTAAAGTTTATATTAAATTCTTATTATTTTTTTTTGTCACAGCTAGGGTATTGCGAACTAGGAGTAACTCATATAGTATGTTTCTATTTAGAGTGTCTTTTAAGAGATTGTTTAGGTACCCAGAGCACTCTTCTGTTGTAGAGTAGTAGAAAATGAAACAAGTATATTGAAATATTTTAACAAGGAAAAAGTAACAAGGCAGAATAACAGAGCAAATGGAATGAGGATATTTCTTTGTACAGAAAATAAATTAATCATTTTGGATTCCTGTGTCCAGGGACTCCTTAGTGTCAGAGACATGCTCAATACTATCTAAGCAGAAAGATTCTTCATCTGAATGACTCCAAAATGTATAGGACAATTTTACCTCCTACCTCTAATTTGGTCTTCGTATTGCATAAATGCTGAGTGTGTGTGTGTGTGTGTGTGTGCTTTCGCTATCTTTTAAATAATCTCATATAATCTCATAGGTGGCTCCCCGCCACTTTTGAGTACTAAGAAACGTTTCCAAAAGAGCTGCCTTCATTTCCAGGAGATAAAAGGGGCCTTCCTAATCGTGCCTCTGGACAGATGGATGAGTCTGATATGAGAGAAAAGTACAAGTAAGGAGCAACGTGATCCCACTGGATTGTTAAGTAAAATTGTATTGTGCAATTAGAAATAAATAACTTAAGTGACAGAGCATTGCTCTGGCACCAGTGTACAGGTGCCAAACACAATTATCAATGACTGCTACCTATTCTAACAACTGGTGCATTTACTTGGTGATTGTAGGATAAAGAAATAGATTCCATGGCAAAAAATGGACAGGTAGCAATAGGAACCTAAAAATACAAGTTGGATATAGAACAAAATATCTGCATATCGTTTAAAAAATATGTATTAATATTTTCTGGGAATTAATTTAATTTGTACTACAGACCATGCTGATCTCACGTCCCATTTATTTAATGCTCACAGAGTTCCTACATTCTCCTGTGACTAGCTCTAATCCCTGTCTAACTTTGTTTGCTACACATGACTCAGTTTCTACAAATAAGAAATCTAATTGGGTTTATGCCCTATTGTGTCATTATTATGGTATGTACAGCATGAAATGCATGACTGAGGTGCTTTACTTGTCTCTGCAGATGTGAGACCTCATAGGTCCTCACTAATGCTTACTGGTAAGAGCAAAATGTTCCTGTTCTGTTTCCAGAACCAGAGGAGAATCCAAAGCAGAAGATGCAAACAGGAGGGTGAGCAAGAAGGGAGTTAAGTTCTGTGACCTTCTTTCCCCTTCCTCCCCAACACATTGGATGCCCCTCTGTTGATGAAGTACAAAGATCTGATTCTTGGGTGGGGTAGAAAGAGACAGGGCTAAGCCTTTTTCTGTAGCATTGTCCACCCTTTAAGTCTGTGGGGCGGCAGAAAATAAGTTAATCCTGGATCTTCATTGACTTGTGTTGATTCCAACACTAGAGAGAGAGTGTTAAAGGGCACTGGCAGGCAGGGAGACCATGGAAGGAATCGTTGGCCAGGTAACACTGAGGACCCAGTGCCTCAATGTGGATAGCTATGGCCTTTGGCAGAATTGCCATTTCCATGGGTATCTCCACCATCTGGATGATCATGAGGAAACTCTGCAAATAGGAACTCACAGAATATCCTCTATGTAGGGAAAAGCTCTCATAGGGGACAACTTGGTCTAAGTATTTCTGTATAAGGCCAGATATGACTACATTGGCTTTAATGTACTTGAAGAAATGTGGAAGCTGGATGATTCAAGGCAGTGGTTATGAGATACAGTGCCATTCTCGATTTAAGTCACCAGTTCAGATTCAAATGAGGTTAGTAATGACCAAAAGTTTCATAGCTGCTCAATAACCTATGTGAAAGAGCAGTGGCTAGCTGCCCACCTGACAAACGTTGCTACCTCAGCTGGCTCAAACTGGCACCTTTATTGGTAGGGTCCGAAAGCCTGGTTATCTCTCATCTATAGAAGTGGCCCCTCTTATGTTGGGGTTGAAATAAATTGGAGGGACAATATGGGGAAGCTTGCATCACTGCCTTAGTTGTACTTGTTCTGTGGATAAAGAGGCTTTAATCTCCAGGCTTGTTACTCTAGCACTTTTCATGAATGTAACGTTTGCTCCAAACAATTTAGGCTGGGGAAAAACCCACATTAAAGACTTTGCCATTATTGCCATGCACCCTACAACTTGAGGTGTGTGTTAGTTGCTCTTTAGAAAATGACAGCAATCATGTTGCATAGGTGACCAAATATACAATAACTTGAATTATGTTTTTATGTCTGACCATGGAACTTCTGTATGTAACATAAATCTACAGAGGATGAATGGTTCTGTGCTTAGGGCACTAGCCTATAACTTGAGAGATGTGGGTTCAATTTCTTGCTTTGCCACAGTCTTCCTGTGTGACCTTAGGCAAGTCACTTAATGTCTCTGTGCCTCAGTTTCCCATCTGTAAAATGAAGATAAAAGTGCTTTCCTATCTTTCAGGTGTGTTGTGAGGATAAATGCACTGAAAATTGTGAGGTACTACAGAAATTGGACCCATATAAATATCTTAGGGTTGGTCTACACTACTGTGGTAAATCAATCTAATAATGAATAACGTAACTGAAGTTGACGTAGTTAGATCCATTTACCACGGTGGCTACACTGTGCTGTGTCTACGGGAGAGCATCTCCCGTTGACTTCCCTTACACTTCTTGGGGAGGTGGAGTACACAAATCAATGGGAGAGTGCTCTCCCATCGATTTAGCATGTCTTTGCCACACATGCTAAATCAACACTCTCTGCATCGATTGCAGAAGTGCCGATCTACCAGCAAGTGTAGACA
Organism: Trachemys scripta elegans; assembly: GCF_013100865.1. Lineage (NCBI taxonomy): Eukaryota > Metazoa > Chordata > Testudines > Emydidae > Trachemys > Trachemys scripta. The sequence goes on from NC_048303.1 coordinate 77,399,180, forward strand.
TACCCCTAGCTGCCAAAGTGTTCCATTAAGACTAAAATACGTAAAGGGAGAATCCAAGTATATAATAGGTTCTTGGGACTACTTATGTAAAAATAACCATGGGTGTAAATGTTTGTAGGAGCAAAGCTTAAACAAAGACACTTTCACAAGGAAGTTATAAAAGAACTGTTTAAAAATGTAATCAATGGTGTAATTTTGGCAAAATTGGCAATAATTTTCTCCCTATAAACTGAAGAAATCTAAATTTCAAAGAACAATTACTAAACTTCAAACCCACTTTCAGTCCATCTCAACATAAAACATTTTTCACTGGGACTGAAATTTTTCATCCATAATGGAGATTTTGTTAAGTTTAATCAAAACTGGTTAGGCCATTTTTTGAGTGATGAGAATGTAGGAAAAAAATTAACCTTTTTTGTAATTAATAACTAAATAAATTTAAAATAAAAATAATAAAAATATGGGATTTTCAAAAAAATGTAAGGTATTTAGTAGCAAGCCCATTTACATTTGCGGGGACTTGTGCTCTATCTCCTTAGGTGCTTTTGAAAATCCCAACCTAAAATATTTTTGATTTGCACTCAGATAATCCAACAGTGAGTTAGTTTTAATATGTCACACTTGCTGTGGACTTTGACCCCAGTGAAAGCAACTATCTTTGATATGTGGGAATTAATTTGTTTTTTTAGATTTTTAAAAGAAGTTTGCATCATTAATGATGATTTTCTGGCTATATGCAGTACTTCATATAGTTTATGGTCTAAGGCTTATTCTCAGAGTAGCCAGCAGGATTAACTCTACTGGCTCTAAAACATTTTTGGATTGTTAATTTAATGAATATTTAGATATTTCTGCATGTCTTATCAAAACTGAAACTTTACTTATATGTATAAGTTTTATACAGTACACATACACGTGTGTATGTGTGTAACTATGAAGGCATTTAAAACATCACCACTGACAGTTTCCTGGTAATAATGAAATTTGAGTTTTCCCAACCTGAATCAAGCTGTTTCCAGTGCAGATACAGAGCCTGATCCTGTAGCCCATGGGGATTTTTGTGTAAGGACTCCAAATCTACCTGTCTCTGATAACCCTTTGTTTTGGATACTTTCTTGTCAAGCTGGGGTAGATCTTTTGTGATGCTAATTATGAAAACAGAGAACTTAATTTAATTTGGGATAGTGCTAAAGGTTTCCTCAGAGGAGTTATTTCCTTTTCTACAAATTGTTTTTAAAATGATTATGCTGAACATGTGGTCTTTCTCTCTCTCTCTCTCTCTCTCTCTCTCTCTCGTTTCCCCCCCCCCTCCCAAATTCACAGTTTGATTGAGATGTCTCAATCAGGTCCTCACATTTTCTTGTGTAGAGTAACTAGAAATACCACAGTTCCCTGAAAATATAGTGGTATTCTTCCATCTTCTTTTTAATGGAGTATCAGTGGCTTCTCCATATCCGTATGGACTTTCAGTTTCCTCCATATATTTCTTACATTATGTAAATAAATGAGTTAATAGCTGTCAGGATTTTCCTGTTTCACATGTATAATTTCTTGGCAAGGCCTGTCTCCTTTCAACTTTGTACACTGTAGTACCTGGTGACCTTGTGCACCAGACATTCAGTTTGGAATAACCAGATTTATTTTCCTAATTTTGGTCACATAGTAGCCTTTCTTTGACCTTATAGTTTCCTCCTCTTGTCTATTTGGTGGAGATAAAACCAACTGGTCCAACAACTCTCGTAGCAGAAGAAGAAGCAAAAGCAGACACCAGTTTACATCAATTTTTTTGGAAATGAAGTCTGACAAAATTCTTCTGTAGTAGAAAAACATCTGGAGAAAGTCTTTCTAGTGCTTATGGGGGGTGAGTGTGGGTGTATGTTTGTATAATGAGTCTCACCTCTGATTCCTATATATCTATGAAAGATTGGAAAAGGTAACAAAATATACTAGATTACTAGAGTCCTAAGCAAGTGCGACATATAGGAAAGAAATCACACATGTTGATTCTTCTGAGCAGTTGAAACACTTCTGCAGCTTATTTTCCTTTAAGGGAAACACACAGGTTTTAGGTAATGATGATGAATATATTTAGTCATTATATAACACCTTTCATCTTCAAAGTGCTTTGTAAATATTAACGAATTAATCCAGTACAATGAATGCCTGTCAGCACTCTGATAACTGACACTTCCTGGATTTGGATCACAATGATTATAGCACAACCTGTCAATCTGCTTCTTTCCTTTGTCTGACTTCAATTAAATGCAAGATAATCTACCTTTTGTGCTTTTATTCTTTTTATTCTTATGTATTCCCACATAACCAGGGGCAGATATTCAGAAGTATAACTAAGAACATCTCATAGAAAGCCAACATATATGGAGGGTTTTTGGGGGGGGAGGGGGAGAAGGGGGTTAGTTTGGGTTTTTTTTTTTTTGCTTTGCCTCAAGTGAAAAGGGCACTAGAGAGTAGCTTAGAAACCACTTAGTTATGTGACCTTGGCTGTTTGCCTGTTATTGCACAACCTGTGTTTTATGTTCTGTCACCCCAATTCCTCTATATTTTAGCTGGTCTCCCGGTACCACTGTTTGCCATTGGCTTACCTTCAAAGCGAGTGTCTGTGGACAGTACTCATACAGTATATTACATACTGTATGCTTTGACAACTCATGTGGTCTTGATGGGTTTCCCAGTTACAGAGGCTGAAAGAGTAAGACAGCCTGTTCTGCAGGTTTCCACACAACATTTCTTATGAATAAATCCCTTAGATAGAAAAATATAAATCATGTCTATAATGTTTGGTTTTTTTTAATCTGGTAAGTATAATGAAATCCTTCTCTGCCATGGCACGGGGAAAGCACAAATAGGATATCCACAATATAATTTAAATGAAAAATCACTTGCAGATTAATTAATATTATTTCATTAGGCATTGTGGGTTCTGAAATGTTTTTGAGCTAATGCCACTTGGTAGAGGGATGGCTCACAAATTATTATCTTCATTCAGATAATGAATTCATATTTGTTCCAAGACTACAAATAAATAAAACTGATTTTTTTTAAAAAGAAGATTTACTTGTAATGTTTTTCATTTTACCACACAGCAAAGAAATGAGACATAAATCATCTTTCCTGATGTTCTTGATCAGTCTCCTCACTTTCTCTTATCTTTCATGACTGTGCTATTCTTTCTCCCCCCCGCGCCCCTAATTTCCTGAACCCTCCTAAGGCATCTCTTTTAAAGGCTCCTTCCCTCTTCTCCATGAGTTCGGTGTCCCTTATGGTTCTGTTTTCTGTCTTCTAATTGACAGTATTAGATAGTTAAGTAATAATAGTAATGCTGATTGTGAAGATTATACCCAGATAAATCATCTACCAAAATACCTACAAAAGAATAGAAGTTACTCGTTGTTTAATAAAACAATTCATTTTGTTTAAGATTCAGCTATGTTCCCTTTCAGATTTCTTTACTTTGTGCAACTTTCCTGTGCCCACACTTTTAATTTTTAGTTATCTCTTTACACTCTCTAACTGTAGTGATTTTCCTGACTAAGCACCATATTTACAGTTGTTGCACAGTGTAATGCGTATATCCATGGGATTAACCATGGAACACAGTATCTTTCGTCTCTAAATCACTGGTTTAAATACAGCACAAGTCTACCTAGTGTCCAGTGTTAATCTAACATATTTGTCAACTGTTTCATTTTGGCTAGTAATGTCATGAATTTTTTAACTCAGTCCCATGTGTTTTACATTCCTGGCCAAAATCCTCTTGTGTTCTGTTCCCTGTACCTCTATCTCCTTACTCCATCTTCCTCTCCTCACATCTGAGATGGAGACCTGAGGGTGTGGGGATATCAGGCAGCGGGTTAAACTGCCCTGTCCCTGTTGTACATTAGACCAGTAAAAAGCTGCTTTATTACACAATGCCTACCAATGGTCCCTAAGGGATCATATGCCATTTGATTTACAGATGGGGAACAGAGTTCTGCTCCCTCAAGTAAAGTTAAGCCTGTGTGTGTCTTGCAGGATCAGGACCCTAATCAGACCTAAATCAGAATGCTAATCTCCAGAGTGCCCAAAGGTTCTCCCCTACTTCTACTTTGAAATAGATTTGAAATTATGCCGGACAAGAGAATAGGGCCAAGAATGGTTATACTTTCCCAGATTAATATTGCTATTATATATGCATGCTTTGATTTTATTCTACCTAATTCAATATAAGTGAGTACTTTGCTTTGAGACAAAGCAACTATATTTTTACTCTCAACAAAAATCATCTGTTATAATACGAAATTCTACCTGGTAAAAGTTTCCTGAGTTTGTAGAATGTTCTTAATTACCATTGTGTTTTCTTTTCTTTCTTTTCCTTGCTCACCAACAATAAAGGTAGAGCTTTGGTGGGGTTTGTTTGTTTGTTTGTTTTTAAATGTTCTCAAATATTCATTCAACGTCACATTAAGAAGTCCTTTCTCCTCTTACTGTTCAAGAAAAGTAATCCACCAGTGTATTATTTTTTTATATTGCTAATGTCGTAAACAGAAAAAACTATTTTTAAAAAATGACTACAAATACACTTTTTTCTTAAACTTAAATGATCTGAACTTGAAAGGAAGTTCAGACTCTTGATGGAGGGGAAAGGGTCCATTATACAATGGAGGAACCCAAGGTGAATGTCACGCTGTCTGGGGCTGTTCACACTGATGAGTGCCAACTTCAGGACAGACTAACAAAAAGCAGAGCAAACACCTCAAATCAGTGGTAGGTTCTATAATTACATTTCATCAACCCAGTAACAAATGTGAACTCCTGAAGCACTATAACAGTCTTGTCTGTGACTCGATGACAGTCCATTTGGGCACTCCAGTATATCTTGCTACACAGGCCATCTGGACTTAATGGTCACTTACACCAGGTGTTTTCATCCTTTTTTCATTTGTGGATCCCTAAAAAAAATTTCAAATGGATATGTGGAAATCTTTGACAGAGTCTGCAGACCTGGGGTATGCAGATCACAGGTTGAAAAAATAATTTGCACCAATGATCACAAAACATTCAGGCTGCTCCCAGTCCCAAGAGACCAGTCACTTATTCCAGGTCAATTAGTACCTTAGATATCACAGCAAAGACAACACCTGTAGCCAATCATATAGTAAACTAACTACGGGTTTATTAACTAGAAAAAAGAAATGAGTGTTATTTATAGGCTAAAGTAGGCAACATATATATACACAAATGACAAGCTATAGTTTTAAAAGGAGATCTCTGCTTTTGTTTCCTAGCTCCAGCTCTGTGAGAATCCAAACAGCAAAGAGAGAGATGTCAGCTATCTTTATTTCCTTCTTCCAGAATTCAAGCTGATGGGATGTTTCCTTACATGTAGTACTTTTGTGGGCATGCAAGGGCCATTAACCCAGTCTTTGTATTGTGATGTTTCATAATATCCCACTTCGTTTTGATCATGCACCGTGATGGGCAGGGGAACTACTCCTTCTGCCTGGGTTCATAAGTTCACACCAGGTATTTTTACAGTTATAAAGCAAAACTTACATATCCTCTTACAGCATGGAATATATTACAAATAAGATTAATGCAATGTACAAGCATTTGATAGAATCTAAACACTTAAACACATCTTTACAAGTCTAACACTTATCTTGAACAATAGTAACATACAGGTGAGCTGATCTGGTTTCCAGTTATGAATTGTCAGTGCTTAGCTGATAGCTACAGCCTTGACAAGTGCTGGCACCTGGTCTTCCAGCATCACAGTGACCTCCTGGGTTCTTTACCGGATGAATATGGAAGCATGGGAGCATGCCAATAGAGGGAGTAGAAATCTTAGAGGATGCTGAACTTTTGGGGGGAACTTTGGTGTCTCATAAATGGGATACAGTGGTTTTTTTTTTAAGATGCAAGCCTCTATTTCAAATCAAGAAGCCTCTTCTAAAAATAGTGGACTCTTTTTTTCATGCGGAGACTTGAGGAGTCTCAAATTTGAACAACAGTTCGTTGTAGGGGTTCCTTGGTATTTCAAATGGGAAGTTGTTTTTTGTGAGAGACTTGTGTATGAAATGACAACAGTTGATCACTATAGAAGGCCATGATGTCTCAGATTGGAAGGATGTTAGTTCTATATGGGGGGACATCTCTGTCAGAAGTATGGCGTAAGCACATCTTTCTGAGAGACTTTGCATCTTATGTTATGAGAAACTGATGTTTGTGGAGGGCCCTTACTGCCTTTAATTATGGGGCTACAATTTGCATCTGATTCCTTGATTTCTTTTACTGTGAGGATTGCTTTTTGTTAAATTGTATGAAGACTGTCTAAAGTACCTTAATTTCAAACATCCACATTTCTAAGAAAAATAGTATACTAAATGAGAGGGGTAGTCATGTTAGTCTGGATCTGTAAAAAGCAACAAAGAGTCCTGTGGCACCTTATAGACTAACAGATGTATTGGAGCATAAGCTTTCATGGGTGGATGTGTCTGACAAAGTGGGTGTTCACCCACGGAAGCTTATGTTCCAATACGTCTCTTAGTCTATAAGGTGCCACAGGACTCTTTGTCGCTTTATACTAAATGAAAAGACTATAAGTGATTATGATTACGCAGCCAACAGGTTATATAAATAGTGTGTTCTAAGTGTATTTTTACTTACAGCTACCACCCACAAAGATCTAGATTAAATTCACAGTGTGACTTTGGGAAATAACTCACAAGTCAGTGATTATACCTTACCAAGACCAAATCTCACTGAATTATCTTAACTTAGCAGTACAGTCATGAAAATCTGTGGCATAACATATAAACATCAAACTACTGTGAGTTTACCTTTACATATTTACAGTGTTGGCATTTTAAATCAGAAGTGCCAACTCTGTAAATATGCAGTATTAAGTTCACAGTAGTTTGACACTTATATCCTACTCCACAGGTTATCATGATTGTACTACTGAGTTTAGATATAACTGAGATTTGCTCTAAGGCAAGTTTTACTAAAAAGTCTTTTGAAGTGATCTTAAATACATACATGGTCAAAATGAAGGGTTTATTTAAGATGTAAATAATGGTATAGAATTACAGATTAAAGATTCAGAGTCAGTGAGTTAACAGGCAATAAGCACAGCTTTCTCTAAAATGGGGAAACTGACTTCATGCTTTAAAAAAAAAAAATCAACAAATTGTATTTCCATTCACATTTACCTAAAAAAAAAAATAAATGTATAATTCAACCTGCAGTTTGCACAAAAGTTTATTTATATTGAGATAACATTTGCAAGGCTCTCCAGAAACAGGAAGACATGTGTTTCTGTTTCTAATCTGAATAGTCATATGATATGTGGTGTTAAAGTAGTAAGCACCATTCAAACCAGCATAGTTTCTTCGATTTATCTAGTATATTTCATTAAATTGTAAAAATTTGAAACAAATGTATCCAAAAGCTCAGTAATCCTCAAGAGTTTCATCAGTCAGAGACTTATAAAGCATATATATCAAATCATTAACAACTCAACCACTGCAGAAAGGCTTAAAGATTTTTTAAGAATTTTTATTACAATTTAAAACATTGTAATAAAATATTAAGGCAATCATGTAGAAATGGATTGTACTTGTGAAAATCAAATTCCTTGTTATGAATATAAGTTTGATATGACCTTTACAGTCATAATTATAGAAACAAAATAAGGAAAAAGGCAGTGGTTGAGGATGGAATCTATATTAAATTAGAGGGGGACTTATTAAGAAATCAGCTGCATGTTTCACACCATGTTAAACTTAACTCTTGTTATTAAATGACTAGATTGCATTTCCCTATTATTCTTGGGTATAGGGAAGAAGATGTCCCACCTAGTAACAGGTGACTGAGAAAGTAGAAGTAGAAAGTCATTGACAGCATGGATTTAGATGAGGCCATGTTTCTTTCTTAGGGGCATGGATGGGCAAGACAGATGAATGCTTCAGTTGTCTGCAAGTACTTTGAGATCCATGGGATGTCCCAGACTGATCTTGGCAGAACCATGAGGTTAAAAGTTCTCAATCTCTACTCAGGCCATGGGGAGCAACACCTTGCCCTTTAACCACAACAGATGACACCTCAGAAACTGGGTGAATATAAACACATGGAGCCAGATCCTCAGCTGGAGTATGTTGCTAAAGTTTTATTGAAATTAGTGAAGCTACACTGATTTACACCAGCTAAGGAGCTGGCCTGTGCAGTTTTTGATATATCTTTAGGGCCTCCCTTCCTCCCCTGCACCTACCTTGCAAAGTTTGTCTATGGAAGAGCATGATTTGGCCCACTGTTTTTATTTAATTAGTCACTGTAAATTCAGTGCAATTCTGTGATATTACATGCTAGACTGCTGATTCCACTAGTGGCAATTAGAAAACTACAGCATTAAACTGTTCTCAAAGATGAAGAGTAATCTCAAGACTCAAGGGAGCAAAACTGAGTATCTTCAATAATTTTCATTTTACCCTGCATTGTGAATGGAAAATTTATTTTTTTAGACATACATGTACTAAAGATTATAACAAGAATTATGCTAATTTTGTCCTCCTCTTTAGTATAATTTTCATGCGGGGATTAGACAATGAAAAATTGGTTTATTAATTTTTTTAAACAAATAGAAACTATAGGAACGATATTTCATTTAACTAATTTCTCGGTTATTTCTTTAAATAAATGTAGTATTTCTTCTTAGTTTACAGCTACATAGTAAATTACATCCAGCAATATGAAGAAAGGGTTTTTAAGGTAATCATACTATGCTGTGGTATGTAAAACAGGTACTTGTTGCAGACAGAGTTTTGGGGGACTTGTGAATTGTTAAACTCTTTTGTACAGTATATACGTGGATACAATCTCATACTCTCTACAAAATAATCACAGGAGGAAACCATTGCTTTGTTCTTTCAGTTCTTATTCTTTTACATATAGACTTCTCTCTACTAGTCTTACAGTGACAACAGTTAACATGTGGTGGACTACAACAATGTCTACCAGTATTAACCTATGACCACACTCTTTGTTAAAACTAATGAACACCAGTAGGAGCTCTGTTTTATAGTGAACTTTCCCCAAAGTTAAACATAGAGAACTTCCCCTACATTTTTATTTTAACTATTAATACAATAAAACACAAAATGAGCCAAGGAAATGTATTGCAGCTTTGTTTTCCTATTTGTAGAATATTTCTTTGAATATTTGAAATACTCCTTTATTGTTTGTTTGTGATAAAGTCAAATATATTAAAACCTCTCACAGTTGCTCTCTCACAATCCCTCTACCTCCTGCAGCTTGTGCTCAAGGGGTCAAATTCTGCTTATGTTAGTCCTGTTGGCTTCATGGGGGGTTACACACATGAGTAAGGCAAAAAGGATTTGGTCCAAAAGGACTAGCTTAAATTGGGGAAATCCAAAAATTGTTATGCCAGTCTGATTCCCAGTATAAAAACAAAGTACAACATTATGTCTTGAGTTCTGGTTACTGTTGATTGGGTGTTAATTTTAAACCTCCACTTTGTGTACTAAACTGTATATACAATATCCCTATTTCTGATACACTTTAGTACCCTTTCTATATGCTTTTGTTCATTCATACTTCAAATTGCAATTAGTGGTAGAACTTAGGCCACATTCTACAGTACACACTCAGACAAAACACCCCTGTAATGAGGGTGTTGCCTGCGAAAAGACTGGGGCATTGGGCCTATTAACTAACTAATTGTACTGCAAAATAAAATGTGAAATAATATTTACTCAGGTATCAAAATTTTACTATAAGAATGCATTTTAAATGACACATGAATACTAACTTGCACTGACGGAGAAATTATTTTTTTAAGCTGTTAAATATAAATCTGTCTAGTTTTTACAACCCTCCCTGATTTTTGCTTAGTTTGAAAGTTGGCTCAATTAAAGATCACTCTCGAGTAATTTTTTCCATAAAACCAAATAATCAAGAATATTGTTTGGAGGTAGTTAAGAATACACACCCTTGTTGTGCAGCATTTCTTTAGCTATTGAACACTCAGAGCAGAGATCAGACCCCAAGGTACATTTGGCTTCTGTGAAGTCTAAACATGTTTTTTTATTTGGAGCATAACGATATGGTGGTGTTTCTTTTTGTTTTAATATCTCTATAGCTTTCAGGAGAAATTCTTGCAACTTTATAGTTTTCTCTTATCAAAAAGATGTCTTTCCTCACAAAACTATATTACTCTGTTTTCCCTTAAGGCATAGTCATCACCTTTGACATCAGAAATGGTAGGTAGAATAACAAAGGTTATGATGAGAAATCAGTCTCAGATTTGGAGGTGTTTATCTGTTGATTTTGCAGCTTACCCTGATTTTAGATATTTGTTTTAATATATTACTTGGCTCCTCATTTAATCATTCCTCAGCTGACAGGGATTGGGGTGGGAAGTATTGGGTTTCCATGGAGAGCTGTGTAGTGGGGGCAAAAAGGGAGTTTGGAATCAAGTTACACAAAACAGACAGAAATGGTAAATCTTGAGTGCCTTGAATTTGAAGCAAAGGCCTTTTAGGTTGGGGCAGGGGGAGAGAAGGGATACTTTTTTTTAAAGGTGTTTAGTGTATGTGCAGTGTAGTCTAGTGTGTTTGTGCATGTTACTTTGCAAGTATAGGACATGGTGTGAGTTTTTCTGTGTGACTGTGTGTGTATGTAGCCTCTGTGTGTTCACATAGGGGTTGTGTGTGTAGGACATGATGTGTATTACTCTGTGTGTATAGTGTGCTTGTGTTGTCCTAGGCAGGGTATAATTTGTGTTTATTTATAATGCGTTGTGTGTGTAAAATGTATAGTGAGGGTGTTATGGGGTGTTTCGATATATAGACTACGTGTGTCTTGTGTTATAAGGTTGTGTGACTGGACTAGGAGGTGTGAGTATATGAGTATGCACGGTCCTGTGTGGGTGTGTGATGGGCAGCAGGGAGGAGGGGGTGTGGGCTGAGGCACAGGCTGTGTGTGGAAGCCCTGGAGAATCCCGTGACTAATTGCATTATCTTCCCGCTCCTTGCCTTAACACTGAAACGCAACTCAAAGGCGTTTGGAAAATCGCTTGGATTGCAGCATTGTGCCTTGGCTCAGCAGCAGCTCCCCCCCCCCCCCCCGCTCCCCCCGGCTGTTCACACTGGAGCAGCAGCGGGAGACCGGGGTTATACCTGCCTGCTGTACCTCTGGCTTGGGGGCATGCAAATAGTGCTGGCCGGAGCAACCAATCGGGAGCAAGCTGCAGGAGTTTGGGGGATCCCCCCCTTCCCCTTAATCCGCCGCCCCCCACTAGGGAGAGTTCGTAGCCGCCCGGTCGCAGAGCGCGGTGACCAGAGCCGGGGCACATGCTGGCTCCTCTTCTCCGGGTGCTGCCTACAACTCTCGCCTTCTCGCCGCTCGTCCGCCGCTATCCCCTCTTACTGCTGTGCAGGGTGACACGCTCTGCGCACAGATAACTCTCTCTCTCCTTCTCTGCTTCTGCGTGTGCTGCTCCCTCTCCTTTCTAGGACACCCTCTCGACTCTCCAACTGGCCTGTGCTTCTCTGCTGGCTTGGAGGTGGTTTCACTCTGCCGGACTCCGGCTCTGCCTTCTCCTCCGGCTGCCTCCTGTAAATCAGAAAATAGCCTCATCAGATAATCCACTGGGGAGCTGCTGCACATTTTAATACCGCTCCACTTCTTCCCCCTCCCTTCTTCCCTGCCTCCCACAAACTCGGACATACACCCAGTGAAGAGGCAGCAACTTGCAACCCACAACCATACAAAGAACTGGGGCAGTTCAGGGCACAACCCATTCAGGACAGGCAGCAGCAACAGAAGCCAATAAACCGGAATAAATAAAGAGTGTAAATAAGCTGCTCCCTCGGTGTGTTTGGGACAGTGAAGTGGATGGAAAAGAAAACGGGGATGCGACTGAGCCACATTTGCTGCATTTTTTATCAGCTGTGTTTCCTATCAAATGGGATCATTTCAGGTAAACTTATCCCTTTCTTTGGCGCTCATTTCTGTACTTTCCATAGCATGGGATTAAAAGAAGGAGAGGAAAATCAGTGGTCCAGCATGTTACTGCTGCTTTCTTCTCTTATTTGTAGCCAACCTGTGCACATTACTTTGCAACTAATCAGTACTGTATGAAGGATCTGGTAACATATATATCAATAACATATGTATATATGATCATATGGCACGGAGTGATTTCCCACATATACAATGTTTGTAGTATGTGTGTGTTTTACATAATATTCATAATATTTATATGTGTGTATACTAATATTCATAATGTTTGTATAAATACACATAATAGAACATTATTCATAGTGTATGTATGTACTAATTATGAATAACTATATATAAATGGAATATTTATATATAGTTTTATATTCACACAGAGAGAGATTCATAGAATCATAGACATGTAGGGGTGGAAGGGACCTCAAGAAGTTATCTAGCCCATCCCCTTGTGGTGAGGCAAGGTTAAGTATATCTTAAGTGTTTCTGAAATGTGGCCACCGTGGCCGCATGCAGCCACCAGGGACTTTTCTTGCAGCCACAGCCTCCTGGGCAGTGATGGGCCCGAGGGCCACTAGCAGGGGTTGGACCCTGCTCCCCTCTGGAGAGATACATGCTGGAGGAGGAGGCAGCTAGTGAGTTCCCCAGATTCCTGGGGAGGTAGAGTTGGGCTCCAGCCCTGGCGTGGCAGGCAGCAGGCTCTGGCCACAGGGCTCCAACGCCTCGCTGCGGGGCTCACCCCCCATTTCCTCTGGTCCCTGCCTCCACCGGCCCATCATGCATTCCCCCCTGTCCCCTACTTCGCCCCCTACCGATCTCCCCATCCAAGGCTTAATTTGTCCCTAGGTTTTCCAGGACTGAGTAAGTCTGCTGCTGTGGAAAGTGATATTTGTATGTTTGTTAATATCACTTTTCACAGCAGCAGACTTACTACCTTGCAAGTCTTTTTAAAAAAGCAACCAAAAAAAAAAGGAAAAGATGCAACAACAAAAAAGACAAGAACCTGCAGTGCACCTTATTTGGGTTTCTATTCTGTTTAGGGCCTATCGGAAAGAGAGACAACTGTATATTATTTTTATTATTGAGTATGTGAAAAGATCCAATAAATTACAATGATTTGGACACGTGCATGTGCATATATATTTGTTTTTCCTAAAGTTAATTAACTATTTAGGAAAAATTGTCAACACAGTCACCAGCAAAAGTTGGTGGCCGCACTTCGAGGCCACCAAAAAATTTGTTGTGAGAACCCCTGACTAGAATGTATATGTACACACATAATGTACCCACAGAATCAGATGAATATGTTGTTCTGTTGAGTATTTCATGCAAGTGATAATTTATATATCATATACACATATCGCTAATAATAAAATCATTAATAATAAATAAAACAATAAATCATTAATAATAATTAATAATCAATAATACAGTCATTAATATTCTTTGATAGTGATGGAGGTTTTATTGTTGCATTTATGTGTGCATGCAGTTGTGTTGTAAGCATGTGCATTTGGCCGTGGTGTGTTGTAATGATATATAGAATCACAGTCAGTCTTAAACAGAGCTCATCAAATACATGTCAAAATGTTCATGACATTTTTCTCCCATTTGTTTAATTGAAATAGCAAATTTGTTGACCAGTTCTACAGTTGGTTGAAAAACAGGATAAAATTGTCATGGAACTTTTGACACTTGTTTTCTAAATGCCATTTTTGTTGTTCAGCTCTAGTCTTATATAGGAAGTGTTTTTATTAAAGAGAACAACTACAAACACAAACAATAGTTTCCACACAGTTCCCGTTCCAGCTTATCTCCCATGTTTACCAGGGACCACAGTTCCTGTCTGGAACTCCTAAACAATACAGAGACATCTAGTGGCTGACTAATATACTGCAAGTAAACATATTGTGGGCGAGGTACAGTGGGGTGATGGGACAAGGGTGTGCTTTGTGTCATGCATTTGTTAGTTAGGAGCATTGGCTGTAGTCAAGAGATACTGGCATATATGTGTGTTCACTGGCATGAGTGGTATGCTGTGGCATGTGCAACACTGTTTTGTGGCACATGCTGTTATTTGTCTGGCTTTCCTGCAGGTCTGCATGCATCAGGAGACTCTGAGGAGTGGGAGATCATCTTCCCAGCACTGTGGAGCAGAGGCCAGCAGGAACCTGCTGGAGGCAGTGGTGGTGGAGGCAGCTGCAGTACTGATCCCAGCTGTGGAAACAGCAGCAGCAGCACCAGTGCTTCTGCTACACCTAGCCAGGTGGCAGGCAGCTCCCGCGAGGTCCGCTCGGTCTCCTCCTTGGTAGACAGACAACCACAGCCAGCTGGGGAGGTAGCAGAGGAGGAGGATGCGGAGGATGAATACGAGTCTCAGGAATTCTATCACTGGTCTCCCCATCCTCAGGGATCTGGCGCTGCTTCTCAGTTACCGCCGCCACCTTCCCCACCACCGCCACCACCGTCAGAGGATGGGGATGAGGTGTTGCTGAGGATCCCGGCCTTTGCCCGGGAGCTCTACCTGTTGCTCAAGAGAGATAGCCGCTTCTTGGCACCTGGCTTTGCAGTGGAGGAGCGGCTCAGGGATGAGGGGAAAAGCCCCCCAGGCGCTTCCCATTCTCAGCCTGAGAGAGCCTGTTACTACAGTGGCACTGTGCTTCGTTACCCAGGCTCCTTCGCATCTTTCAGTACCTGCGTTGGATTGGTAAGGCAGGCCCTGCATACAGGCAGTAACACCCCAATTCCCATTCCAGTCCCATCCCTGTCTCCCATCCCATCCCTGTCCAGCTGAATTCCACCTCTATTTGTCACCTCATCCCTAATCCCAGTCCCCTCCACACATTCCATCCAGTCCTATCCATATCTTTGTCCTGATCATCCCATCTCCGTGTCTATTCTACTTCCCAATCCCATTGCTCCTGCTTCCTAATCTTATTTGTCTCCTATGCTCTTCTTTCTCCACCTCCTGCTCATCCCTCTCCTTAATCCTAGCCTGTTCCTCAATCTATTTCCATACTTAGCCCCATGCTCACCCATCCTCCTTCCCCCAGTGGCATCCATAAATCTCCAACTCTTCATCCTCATCTCATCCCTGGCCTCCTCTTCCCTGTCTTGTTCTTCCCCATCTCTAATCCCATCCTCTTCTATATCCTTATATTAATACTGATACTCCATATCTTGTTTCTCATCCTCATTCCTCTTCATCTTTCCCTTGTCCCATTCCCCTTCTTATCCCCCTCTGTCCTCATCCCCATACCTGGCATTACTAGGAATGCATCCTTATTTCCACCCATAAAAATACGTAATGAATATGTGTGCAGTAGAAATATTAACACAATCAAACCATTGTGGTGAGTTTCACTTTAGAGACATTGGACCTGATTCTCCTCTCAGTGACACTATTTTTATTTGATGTGAATTTAATGACCTCCTAATTTACACCAATGTGAGATCAGAACCAGGCCCATTGACAGCAGCAGTGGTGCTTCTGATGAACTGAAATCCCAGGATACCTAGGGGAGGGTGGAGGGACTTCAGGCAGCTGGGATGATGTAAAACCCTGGCCAGATTTAAAACAAAAGCAATTATTATTCTCATTATAGGGCCTTTATAGAGCATCATAAATGTACACGCCTGCAGCACTTTACAAAATGTGGAATAAAAACAGAGCTGCTGAAGAGAGTTAGCAATATCCAAACTCTGCCTATTTTTGTGGCTTGATGGATGTCAATCCATGCAACTATAGCACAGCTATGCAAAACTCATTGGATTCATGCCAAAGTTACCTCTCAAACCAGATCCATGATACATTCTCTGAGGTTTGCCAACTTTTCATGCAAAATTAGCAGTTTTGCATGGTCATAATGTGAAATCATGTGAAATGTAGAGAATGTGAATGCATTTTACATTGCCTGTTTGGATTTGTTCAAACACAAAACTCAAACTGAAATGGATGGGGGAATTTATTTGGACTGATACCAAATAAAATAGTTGCATGCACTTCTGCAGAATAAAACTGCCAAGTTTCACAGAGTTCTAAGTGGTTGGAATCTAATTAATGATATTTTGTCAGATTTTCCGAAGTACAGTAGCGGAATTAATTGGGGAGGAACATTCTCAAAGTCAATTGAGGGTGATCTGAAAGCCATCAGTACGCTTTTAATACTCTGAAAATACATTTGATTTAGGAGCAATAGTGTTCATGCTAACTGGACTTTTCACATATGTTTCAGTTTATCCTTGAATGTATGCATAGACTAAGCATGCATGCACTCAGATCATGTGCTTTGTTCAGATAAATGCTGCTGAATTGTCAATCTTTTTTCTAGGGGCTTGTCTAGGCTACCGTGCAGGGTCAATCTAAGTTATGCAACTTCAGCTACATGAATAACGTAGCTGAAGTCGATGTACTTAGACTTACTTACCATGATGTCTTCACTGCGCTAAGTTGACAGCTGACTCTCTCCCGTCAACTCTGCTTGCGCTTCTTATTCTGGTGGAGTACCGGAGTCGATGGGAGAGTGCTCAGCGGTCGATTTATCACTTCTGTACGCTGGGTTGATCACTGCCCGCCGATCTGGCGGGTAGTGTAGACAAGCTCTAGGTCTTCAGTAAAACAGTATGTGATCTTAAAAAATTTATTCACGTGAATAATCCTTACTTAAGTAGTCCCATGGTTTGCAATGAGGCTACTCAGGTAAGCAAGGCTTCCTCCTGTAAGTGTTGCTAAATCAGGCTTATTGTTAAAATTTGCACAATATGGTAATAACAAGTTGGCTTAAAAATGCGGTTCTCTGTTCAATCACCACTTGTCCCTATTACACATGTGAATCATTGTTCATTTTCCAAGAATCCATTTGCATCATACAGTATAAGGCTTGCTATTTCCCTCCTATGCCTTCATGCTTTCCCCACCAAAAATAGTCAAGATATTTTAAATTACACTTTCCGTTTTAACACGTAAACTACAGTGAAACTTGACTCTACAAGTATTTCATTATAAAGCTATTTCAGTTATAATGCATTCTGTATTTTCTTTCGGTTTGAAAGAGACAATGTAACCTGAAGTTCCTTACTTTTTAGTATGTGTGTATATATAGTCTCCCCAGAAAACCCTTGTGAAATTTGAGTGAAAGTAGCTAGAATGCATATCCTGCTAATACAAATCATAAAAAGCAAGGTGATGAGTAGTTAAGTCACTTAACACCCCATCTACACTCCACTTACCAATTTCCCTTCTCAGCCTCAGCTGCATCCCTCTGGTACTGAAGCCTCCACCATCCATTCTGCTCCTGACGTAGCTTCTCTTTCTGGTGAATCTCCAGTGTCTCAGCAGAGGACAGCCATAGTTTGACAGGCCTGAGTAGGCCTGAATGAGGGATTGGATGCAAGAGAGGAGCATAGGTGTAAGGGGGAACAGTAACTGCTGGGCTGCATGGCCCTTCCCATACTCCCCCTGAAAAATCAGTGTCAATCTCTTGAAGCGGGGGAGGGAGACATGAATAAGGAGACTTATATGGGAGTGCATGGGGGTGTGGAGATGGGAGAGGAGAATAGATGAACACCTTGGACATCAATACGCATTAATAGTTCTCAAGTATCAGGGGTTAGCCGTGTTAGTCTGTATCTACAAAAACAACAAAGAGTCTGGTGGCACCTTAAAGACTAACAGATTTATTTGGGCATAAGCTTTCGTGAGTAAAAACCTCACTTCTTCGGATGCATCCGAAGAAGTGAGGTTTTTACTCACGAAAGCTTATGCCCAAATAAATCTGTTAGTCTTTAAGGTGCCACCAGACTCTTTGTTGTTTTTGTAGATACAGACTAACACGGCTA
>NC_048303.1:77426904-77445615 GCF_013100865.1 Trachemys scripta elegans
CCCGGACATGTCCGGCTTTTGGGGATCTCCCCCCGGACGGGGATTTGAGCCCCCAAAAGCCGGACATGTCCGGGAAAATCCGGACATATGGTAACCCTACTGTTAGCCCTGTCTGCTGCTACCACCAAAGTCAATGCATGTTCAGCGAGCTCCCAGAAGGAGCTGCACTGCAGCTTTTAGCATGGCCAGTCCATCTCCTACACCCCAGCACAAGCTCCTTTCCAACTGTTGCTACAAAGAAGTGCATCTAATCTTCATTTGTGTAGAGGCAAATTTTTTAGGTACCATTGTAGGACTGAGCATTAGTGGAGGTGGAAGGGTTATTTTCTGTATTTTAATTTTATTGATATTTTTATTCTCCCCCTGCCCTCCACAAAGAGAAAACAGTTAGGTGGGGAAAGGGTTGGCTTGCCTTATCCTTCCAAGGCTACAGATAGGGGATGGGATATATTTGTGCTGTCAGGAGCAAACATACTGAGTGAGAGTGGGAGTGTGCTGCCAACTATCTTTGCAGCCACGCTATCAGTTGCAGTGCTGCTTTCCAGGGTGCCTCACCAAGCATGCATGGAGTTCTATACTAGTAGGAGGAAAAAATACTATTGGATTGACTTACTGTAGAGAAACTCTTCAAAAGTAGTCCACAAGGATCCATATTTTAATCAAAGTTGAAGAAAACAAAATCTACAGTAATGATGATGATATTTTGAAACATCTTCTTGGCGATTAAGGGCCTGTTCCAGTTTCCTCTTGAAATCAATGAGAGTTTTTCCAATGAAGGGTGGGTTGACTCCTAGTCTTTTCTCAATCCTCAATGCCTCATACAGCTAAAGTATTTCAAACCCTGATCAATAGTTTTATGTGCAAGCAGCCACAGATTATTCTAGCTTTTCATACACATTTATGGGTCATACTCCAAAGCAAGGCTGCCCGCTTCTGAGATCCTTATAGTGAGTAGCAATTAGTTCAATAATTTTATGACAGCAAGCCAAGTAGGAAATAGAAAATCTGATTGGCTTATTACATACTGACTGTAACATCTGATGGTAACAGTCCTACTTAGCATATTAAAACTTTATAAGACAGAAAAGACATTAACATGCCAAGAAAAATAATACATGTATCTTCATTAGATTATAGAATTTCTATCTGCAATTTTACTATAATGATAAAAAAGTTAAGATCCCTTTGGAGGTTGTATAAATTCGAATTGTTACTTATGTGTTGCAGGTTTTTCTGATTTATAATTAGTATGTGGGAGATATATAATTAGTTTGAAATATTTATGGCTTAGATTGTTAAAATCTTTTTCTAATTTTAAATGGGGTGTGTAAACTTATTTAGGACTCAGTATACAGGAACCCTGAAAACTGTATACAGTTATTTTGTATCCAGCCATTTTGACTGCTTGGGCTCTATAAACTGATCTCTCAGAACAAACTGAATGAAGTTGCTTAAAGAAAACATTTAGTAATCAAATAAACATGAATGACAGTTTTTCTAAAATCATGTATTCAGCCAGACTCTAGGGGTTCAGTCTTGAGCCTGTTCTCGGATTATCTTGCTTCCTTAAAGTGAACTTCCATGCTGACTGCTTTCCTACTTGAAGCTGGCCCCAGGGTCAGTACTTCAGACCTTTTAAATTGTGGAATACAGTACTTAGTTCTTATTGCTTACTGTGATTATTTGAATCGGCTGTAGCAGCCCCTAATAGCAGCAATGGTCTGGGAGTAACTGGCTGTTTAAGGGTTAATCAGACTTTTTTTAGATCAAACTGACTTCCCCCTAAGGGTAAGGTAGAGTCTACGTGCATGAGTCTGATCAATGGGTTGAAAACCTAACCTATTTTCATGTCATTGGAAAACATAGCTTCTTTCCCCAACTTTAGCAGTGTTGTAATTACACTGCACTATTCAGTTATCCAATGAACCCTTTAGACCGAAGGCGGCACGTGAGCTGATTTTCAGTGACACTCACACTGCCCGGGTCCTGGCCATCGGTCCGGGGGGCTCTGCATTTTAATTTAATTTTAAATGAAGTTTCTTAAACATTTTAAAAATCTTATTTACTTTACATACAACAATAGTTTAGGTATATATTATAGACTTATAGAAAGAGACCTTCTAAAAACATTAAAATGTATTACTGGCACGCAAAACCTTAAATTAGAGTGAATAAATGAAGACTCGGCACACCACTTCTGAAAGGTTGCCGACCCCTGCTTTAGATGGATGCTTTTTTTTTTTTTTTTAATAGGGATTTGGAGGAAAATGATCATTTCCATTCTGCTCTGGGGAAGGGTAGAAGACAGAATGCTGCAACAATTTAGAGACCAGAGGAAAGAGAAACTCAGTACAATTCACGGTCCATTTGACATACACGTGCACATGGTTGACAGAGCAGAAGTGGGACTATAAAAAAAATGTGAATATCCTTAGGACCTTGGAGGGAATGGAAGTATGAAATGGAGCACTCAGATCTCCTCCTCTGGGAGATCTGCTCTCAGAAAGCCCCAGAACAAACAAGAGATAGCAAAATCAAACAGCAAACAAATCCTTAAGATCCCTTCTTCATAAAACCTATGCTGACTAGGTGGGGGGGGGGGAAGCTACAGGATTCTCTGGAGGCTGGTTCATTTAAAAGGGTAAACTTAACTATCCTGTCACATCTCACATGGTGCTCTTAGTGCCTCTGTGTAATTCTGTTAAACAAGTAAAAACATTGATGGGAGGGGCAGGAGCAGGGGTGGGAATTGGATCCCTTACTGAGAGGTCACAGGTTCACAGAGCTTTGTTTTGTTTACTTTAACTTATCATTTATTTGTGTTTTAAACATCTTTAAACAGACTATCAGATTTGTCATCAGTAGAAGTAGTCTAGGTGGCACATGAATGGAAATGTCAAATCTAAACAGAAAGCAGACCCAGTCTATCTGTTTGGGAAGTGGGTTTCCTCACAGAAAACCATGAGCAATGCTAGGAAGATACTGTAAGATGGAGACTTGAGCTTCAGTGCCTTCTATACAACACAGGAACCAATGGACTTTATATAGGTACTCATGCAAGAATATCCAAATGGCCATAGCGGCAACAAAAATTACATTTGATCAGTTACATGTGCTGTTATCTGTATGCACATACGGATTACACTGAAATGGAGGAGACAGAGAATGTAAGAAAACAGGATAGTAAATCTGTACAGCTGGAAACTGGCATATTTGTGTAATCAAAACACTTTCTGAAGTCAAATACTGTGTAGTATCTGAACAGCCATGAAAGAGATTGCCTGGACACTTTTATTTTTTTTTTTAAAGGAATCAAAATTGGCAGGTGATGATGTTTAAAATGTTTAACTTGTCTGACAAGAGTGTAACAAGAACGATCTATTTAATATATAAAAGACCGGAGTCTTTTGTTTTTTGTTTTGTTTCTTGTGCTCTGGTACTGAAGTGGTACACTAGTCTCTGCTGCTACCCAAATACACCTTTTTAAATGAAAGAAAAAAAATTGTTTTGTACCTAGCAAAGCTCTTGATGTGACATAATGATAGGGAATGTAACTTTTAAAAGCTAGATGGCACAGCATCTGTTGAATTAACATAAAGATGCAAAATGTAGGAAATTTTGATTTAGAACAAAACATTTTGAACCATAGTCATCTCTGAATGTTTCCCTTTCATTTAAATATTTTGCTAAGATCCGAGAGTTGGTGGGACAAGATGGGAAAAGGGTTACATAAGTAACCCAACTATGCATGAATAATTCCTTTGTCTCCCTCACAGACCTTAGTAGATCGTATAATCATTCAAATTCTGACAATTTCTTCACTTTTGCTACACTGGTTTATTTATTTGGCCAAATTTGATTGGTGATTACATGGCCCCATTGATAATTGTTTTGACGTTCTTCAAAAGAAGTCAGGCCTCAGCAAGATATACCCTTTCTGATGAATTTGGGAGTTAAAATATTTTTTCTTCTGAAAGATGCTCTATTTTTTAAAATAAAATTAGGAAAAGTATTACAAAGCATGACCAAGTATTACAATGCGTGAATACTCGTGAAATTATGAAACCTCTTTTGCAGGATAAAGAAGTGAGAAGTTGAGTCAGAAATTGCAAAGAAGTAGAAGATAAGGCCATTATTTCAAATCTGAAACAAAACAAACAAAAACACCCCAGGCCTTGGCCCAGATAGTTTTGCAGAAGAATTCCTTAAGAAGTGTGAGAGAAAGAGGACCAAGTCCATCCTTGGTATAAATCTGTTGAGTTTAGTGGAATTATACTTGTGTGCTTATGGATCACTTTCTCGAAAACTTGCTTTGTTGACTAGGATCTCATTTAATATACAGCTTGTATATTCCACAGTGAATGAGTCTGGAATCTACTGAATTATAGTGGTGTGCTCTATATGTTGCCAACTCGTGATTTTTTTTTAATGAGTTTTGCAATATTTAAGGTTCTTTTTAAAGCCCCAGTTCCTGGATTCATGTTCTTTAATAAGAAGCACAGCCTCCATTTAAAAAGAAGGACTATTCTAGCCCTCATGACTGCAGAGAAAAGCTTGACAATATAAACCCAAAGGCTCAAAAAGCAGGAAGCAAAGACCCGAAACTGCTTATTTTTAAAAGCTTGTAATATTTAAGCCATTTTCATGATTTGTGGCCTGACTAATGATTTTTGAATATAATCAATACTGCCCTATGGCTGTAAAGATACCTATCAGTTTGAGAACTGGTGTAGTGATGTTTGCTTGAATCAGCACACAGCCTGAAAGGGTAGCTCTGGGAGTGGTGTGAAGTGCCTGTATTTATTTAAGTATTTAGCGTTTGCCTATTCACAGAGCTAATCAATAGCATCATTAGGGGTCAACTGGAGCTCGTGGAGCCCAATGCTGAATTTGGTTAGCACTCCTCAACAATGTGTATTATTGTTTGATCTGCACCACAGCTATAGCTTGCTTTGTTTTGAAAGCGCCAGTGGTGCTGGTTGGCTACACAGAGGCCTTGCCCAGTCTGGAATTGGTTAAAAAGGGCCCACTGACGACACGGCAGGTCGAAGCCAGGTGGGTGAACAGTAGAGTCTGTGATAAGGAATTGATTGGTGGTTGATAAGGACCAGTCTTCCCGCCACAGGAGCTCCGCTGTCATGTCCTGGCATGATAGCCTCGACCACAGTGGGTGTGATGAAATGTGTAGCTAGTGGACTAAAAAGGTCGTGAACAAGGGCAAGCATGGGTTGGCATGTACCTTCACAAGCAGCTTGCCAGCTGCAGTCTCCCTTCTATGTAAGGGGGGAGCAACGTGGCTCAGAACTGGAAACCATGGAAGATGAGTTGGACAGAGTTCCTGTGATGATGCATATAGTTGAGTTGAGTTGCACATCAACAAGTTTGGTGTGTGCCGACTGATTCCATACTGGCACACAGTACTCTGCTATTGAGTACTAGATGGCAAGGGCTGAGTCCTTAGGGCTGGAGTATTTGTTCCCCATGAAGAACCTGCCAGTTTGCTGAGAAGGTCATTGTGTGTCTTGACCTTTGCTGCTATCTTGCTCAGGTAGCTTTTGTATGTCAGTGTTCGGTCGAAGGTCACGCCTAAGTAAACTGGGTATGCTTCAGCCTGTGGCCATTCATTATGATGTTTAGTTCCCTCTTAGCATTGGCATGATGGAGGTCTAATGTGATAGAGACTGTCTTGCTGGTACTAGGCTGAAGGTGCCATTTCTTGCAGTAGGTTGCCAGCTTTTCAGCGTTGTCACTTAGTCTTCTCCAGCTCAGAGAAAGTTGGATGCAGCAGATATCGTCTGCATAGATGAACTTCCATGACTGGGTTGGTGACAGGTAATTGATGTATAGATTGAACAAGGTTGGGGCTAGAACAGACCCCAGGGGTAACTCATTCATCTGTTTTTTCCAAACCAAATTTCATCTGTTTTCTCACCCACATGCACCTTGAACCATCTGTCTCGGAGTAGCAGTTTGGTGGTATCAGTAACCCATAGTGGGAGGATTCTTGATATTTTAACAAGTAGACCTGTGTACCAGCTGCAGTGAGGTCAAGGAAAATAGCACCCATATTCAGATTTTTCTTTGAAAACTGTTTTCAATTAATGTGCAAATATTTGGTTGCATGTGCTTCGACCTTGTCAAAAGCATGCTTGCTCAACATTCAAAATGTTCTCCACGGTGTTATTCACTGTAAAATTAGGCACTCTAGAACCTTGAGACACACAGAAAGCAGCAGGATGGGACGGTAGCTTGATGCCTGGTTTGGGTCTTTACCAGATTTTGGGAGGCTGATGACTTTTGACATGTGCCAGATTTTCAGCAGTCTTCCTGCATTGGTGAAGAATTGAGCCAGCCAATAGCAGGTGCATGGGCCAGGGAACTCTGGAAGGATGTTATCATAGGTGGCAGTGGTGCTAGACTTAATGTTATGTAGCACTCCATCCAGGTCTGGAACTGTGAAAGGTTCAGGTTAAGCTCCGGATTTGTGCTGCCTGTGGAAGACTCTCCCCTCACTCTGGATTTGATTCTTCACTTCTTTTTCCAGGGGTGTCTTTCATTAACTATTTCACTGCTGATGAAAGTCTTTCAGAGAGAAGGGGGATGACAATCAAATGATGTCATTATATGCAGAGCATACAATAAATAAAAATCTGCACAAAATACTGAATAAATAGCATCTTATTTTGGTATTTTACATGGATAGTTCTTGGTGATCTTGCTAGTGGGGGAGCGGCACCTCTTCTGCTACCTTTTTAATTCCAGTATTGCACCTTAAAGATTTCCCTTTCCTTAAAGCTGCAAGGAGAGGAGTTTTAATTTTAATATTTAAAATAAGAAGAAATTCTGTGCTGTACCATGACATTCATTAATCATCATGGCTGTTGGATAGTCTGTCATGTCTTGTTGATATCAGCACTTAGTGATGTATAGGTGAAAGGTCTCTGAGATTTAGAAAGTGCTATTTGGAAGGAAAGAACTCCTAAGAGTGTTTCCCATGTTAATAATGGAACCATGCATATAAGATGATAAACCTATATCATAACATTAGTTACTAATAATACATCTATTTGCATGTAAGTAAATACACGCTGAATTTTTGGAAGCAGACATAAATTTAGTTTAGTTTAGTAGCAATTGGACAACTAACTTAATGAATGCCAATGAAAATGAGGTAGGATTAGAGGCTAAAATAGGGAAAGAAAAGGTTAAAAATTACATAGAGAAGTTAGATGTCTTTAAGTCACCAAGGCCTAATGAAATACATCAGGAGCTTAAGGAGCTGACTGAGGAGATATCTGAGCCATTAGCGATTATCTTAGAAAAGTCATGGAAGACGGGTGAGATTCCAGAGGACTGGAAAATGGCAAATGTAGTACCACTCTATAAAAAGGGGAATAAGGACAACCTGGGGAATTCTAGACCAGTTTAACTTCAGTGCATGGAAAAATAGTGGAACGAATAATTAAGCTATCAATTTGCAGACACCTAGAAGATAATAAGGTGATAAGTAATAGCATGGATTTGTCAAAAACAACTTGTGTCAAACCAACCTAATAGCTTTCTTTCACAGGGTACAAGCCTTGAGGATGGGGGGAAGTGGTAGATGTGATATATCTTGACTTTAGTAAGGCTTTTGATATTGTCTTGCATGACCTTCTTATAAACAAAGTAGGGAAATACAACATAGATAGAGCTATTATAGGTTGGGTGCATAACTGGTTGGAAAGTCATTCCCAGAGAATAGTTATCAGTGGTTCATGCTGGAAGAGCATAATGAGAGGCAATCGGTTCTGGGTTCGGTTCTGTTCAATATCTTCATCAATGATTTTGATAATGGCATAGAGAGTACACTTATAAAATTTGCAGATGATACAAAACTAGGAGGAGTGGGAAGTACTTTGGAGGAGAAGATTAAAATTCAAAATGATCTGGACAAACTGGAGAAATGGTCTGAAGTACATAGGATGAAATTCAATAAGAACAAATGCAAAGTACTCCACTGAGGAAGGAACAATCAGTTGCATAGATAAGATATTTAAGATATTAGGATAGGACAAGAAGCAATGGGCTTAAATTACAGCTAGGCTGGTTTAGGTTGGACATTAGGAAAAACTTCCTAAGCACTGGAATAAATTGCCTAGGGAGACTGCCCGGAGCAGCGAACCGCGGCCACTGGGAGCTGCAATCAGCTGAACCTGCGGACGCGGCAGGTAAACAAACTGGCCCGCCCCGCCAGGGGCTTTCCCTGCACAAGTGGCGGAACGAGTTTGGGTACCACTGGTCTAGATAATACTTAGTCCTGAGTGCAGGAGAATGGACTAGAAGACCTCTTGAGGTCCCTTCCAGTCCTACTATTTTATGATTCTATAATTACATAATATTTTTCTTGGGTCTACCAACACTTCAGTCAGAATTATTTTCTGAATGAGTTTTACATCCAAAAAATGTAGAAATATGCTCAAAACTGACTTGGGAAGGGATTCAGTTTCTAATTGATTTTCCTCCAACAATTACATATGTTTATTTTATGACCTCAGCTGTGCTACTTTGGACTCTCATCAGCTCTCACAAGCAAAGTTGGGTCAAGCCAGGTCAATACTACTTGGATAAGAGAAATCTAAAGGAAACCCAGGTACTGCTGAAAGTAGTGCTAATGATTAAGCAGATGGCACTCTTTTCTGAGGGGCAGTATTGAACAAAAGCCCCAGGATGTTGTTTAAAGGTGCATTGGGTGTGGAAGGTGCCATTTTGCATGTAGAATGTAAATCTGAGGTTCAGACCTAGATAAAAATCTCATTGCACTTTTGTAAGGGAACGGGTGTTTGATTAGGCCAATGTACTGAATTCAAAGTAATCATAGTAATTAACTGTATTCTAATTCAGTAACCAGGAAGTATTGCGTGAAGTTTATAGTAATTCAACTGAGGGGATAGGAGATGGGGGAAAAAACCTGTTTCTTAAGGAGGTGATTGCTATTTTGAGAAACTTTGCAATGGATGATTTGCATTTTTAGCTTGTGTGTTGCACCGACAATAAGGTGTGCTGTTATACAAATTCACTCTCTCATACTGCTTAATTGTAATTTGTTATAAAAATTTTCTGCAAAGATTCTATCAGTGCAGGAATCCCCATCTTAGCTTTCACGTGTCCACCCACAAGTCCTACAAGAAACTCCTCTAACTCTTTATGGGCTGTTTTTTCAGAACTACTGAGCACTCACGACTGAGTTTGAAATCAGGGGACCTGAAATTTGTCCCTAAATGGTTGTGTCACTCTGAGGCATACATTAAGATGTGGACCCTGTCATGGAGTGACTGGGCGATGCTCTGGAACTACTCCATACAAAGCCAGTCAGGACTCTGGGGGAGCATGCCTCCTCTCTCTGAGCATACTGTCTCCAGGGCAAGAAGCTTACACAGCTTCAACCTTCCTGGGTCTGACCTCGGAGCATTCATCATCCCCTTCCACACCGTGCGCGTCCCACAGCGAGTCTGCACAGGCGGGGCTCCTGGGGAAGCTGGAGGGCCCTGCACCCCAACTCTGCAATCAGACGTGACTCTCAGCCAGCCAGTAAAACAGAAGGTTTATTAGATGACAGAAACATGGTCTACAACAGAGCTTGTAGGTACAAAGAACAGGACCCCCCAGTCTGGTCCATCTTGGGGAGCAGGGAGCCCGGAGCCCCGTCTGGGCCTCACTCCATTTCCTCAGCCAGCGCTAAACTGAAACTCTCCAACCCCTCCTCTGGCCTTTGCCTCTTTCCCAGGCCAGGAGGTCACCTGATCTCTTTGTTCTCCAACACCTTCAGTTGGCACCTTTGCAGGGGAGGGGCCCAGGCCATCAGTTGCCAGGATTCTCTGTGCATCACAGTGGCCCTCTAAGGCTCTGCAACAATCACACACCCTTATCCCACCACCTAATACTTAAGAAATGCATAGGGGAAGCTGAGTCACTCACACAATATTCAGAGAAAACAATAAGAACATTCCCACTTCGTCACATCTCCCCCCCCTTCGAGACCGAACTGAGCGGGGTCACTTTAGCCAGTGACCTGGGGAAGTTTGAACCCCCAACATTCCCGTGAATACCCCAGCATCTCTCCCATTCCTTGGTGGGAGTTACACCAGGCCTTCCAGTTTCATGCCCTCCCGAAGGTGGGGTGTGCTTGATGGCACTCGCAGGACGCATGTGGGAAGATTTATGCGGCCTGTGCTCTTTTGCCCCCCCAATATCCCTGCGGTTCAAACTGGGTCTTCTCCCAGTGCTCCAGTTTGGAGAGCTGTGATTCGGGCTCTTGACCTTGACCTTGGCCACCCTTTTGACCTTGGCAACCCTCTAACCAGGTGTCTCTGTCACCAGCAGCTCAGCATCAGCCCCTTTCATTTGATGCAGCCACGTTGGATGAGAGTGGTCAATATACACAGTAAAGCACCGCCCAAATAGATACAGCTGCAGCTTTTTAAGGGCCTTCACCATGGCCAGGCATTTCTTCTCTATGGCTGCATAGTTCTGCTTCCGGGGCAGCAGTTTCTTGCTCAGTTACCCGATGGGATGTCTCTCCTCGTTAGCATCAGCTTGCATCAGCACTGCGCCCAGCCCTGCATCCAAGGCGTCGGTGAACACTGTAAAGGGCTTGGCAAAGTCCGGGTTTACCAGATTTACTGGGCCCTGGGTTAGAGCCTCCTTCAGTGCACAGAGAGCCCTCTGGCACTGCTCGGTCCAGACCACCTTGTCTGGCTTCCCCTTCTTACATAGCTCAGTGATGGGGGCAGCTAGAGAGCTAAAGTGGGGTACAAACCCCCGGTAGTACCCCGCATTCCAGATAAAGGCCTAGACCTGTTTCTTGGTCTGGGGAATGGGCCAATCTCTGATCATCTCCACCTTGCACTTTTTGGCTTTTACCGTCAGTCCTGCCTCCTTGAGGCAGCCCAGCACCCTCTTCACTTGGGACACGTGTTCCTCCCAGGTCTGGCTAAAGACACAAATATCATCAATGTATGCCAGGACCAAGTTCTCCATCCCCCTCAGTAACTGATCCACCCAGTGCTGAGAGGTGGCCGATGTCCCCTTGAGGTCGATAGGCAGGACCAGGAACTCAAAGAACCCCAAAGGGGTGGTGAAGGCAGATTTCAACCTGGCATCTTGGCCCAAAGGTACCTGCCAGTCACCCTTGGTGAGATCTGTAGTAGAGCGGTAATGAGCCCCCCCCACCCCCAGCTTGTCTAGAATCTCACCAGGCCTAGGCATGGGGTAGGCATCGGACACGGTGATGGCATTAAGCTTCCAATAGTCCATACAGAATCGGATTGACCCATCTTTCTTGGGGACCAGCCCCACGGGTGAGGCCCATGGGCTGTTG
Organism: Trachemys scripta elegans; assembly: GCF_013100865.1. Lineage (NCBI taxonomy): Eukaryota > Metazoa > Chordata > Testudines > Emydidae > Trachemys > Trachemys scripta. The sequence goes on from NC_048303.1 coordinate 77,438,264, forward strand.
AATCGCTGGATCACCTCTAAAGCCAGCATGTCCTTGACCTCTCTCTCCAGGCTCTGAGCTATTTTCCCAGTGACTCTGAACAGGGGACACCTGATGGGAGGATTGGCTTCCATCTCAGGGAAAAGATCCACCAGGGGGTCTTCCCCCTTCTCCTCCCAATCGTCCCTTTCCAGATCCAGGGGTCCCCTCACTCTCCTCCCATACAGCAGCTCGAAAGGGAAGAACCCTGTGGATTCCTGGGGCACTTCCCTGTACCGCAGGTTGGGTAGGTACTTGTCCCAGTCCTGTGGATGCTGATTCATAAAAGTCCTCAGCATCATCCTCAGGGTCTCATAAAATCTCTCCACCAGCCCGTTGAACTGAGGGTGATATGCAGAGGCCCAGGCGGGCCAGACCCCACATTTCTCTCACAAGCCCCGGAGCAGGGCTGACATGAAATTGGACCCCTAGTCTGTAAGGACCTCACTAGGGACCCCTTCTCTGCTGAAGATGGTCAGCAGCGCGTCTGCCATGGTGTCTGCCTTGGTGGAGGACAGAGCCACTGCTGCTGGGTAGCAGGTGGCGAAATCCATCACCACCAGAATGTATTTCTTCCCCAACCAGGTCGCCTTGCTGAGGGGCCCCACTATGTCCATAGCCACCTTCTGGAAAGGTTCCTCTATGATGGGAGCTTCACCCTTAGCCCAGGCCTTCCCCACCCTCTGGCAGGAGTCACAGGATCTGCAGGACTGCTGGACTGCATCACAGACTCCGGGCCAGTAAAAGTTCTGCAGCAGCCACTGCCTGGTGCGCTGGATCCCCTCGTGTCCTGAGAGAGGGACATCATTGGCCAGGCACAATAGCCTGCGGCAATACTTCTGGGGCACCGCCAGCTGTCTCCTGATTCCTCACAGTTCTACTTCCCCTTGGGGAGCCTATTCCCAGTACAGGAATCCCTTCTCCCACAGGAATCTTTCCTGCTGCCTTTCCCCAAGGGGGTTTGCAGTGCTGTGGCCAGCAAGTTCCCTCAGCTTCTCCATGGAGGGATCCTTCTGCAGTTCGGTCTGGAATTCAGCTGCTGGGGAAGGGAGTTCCCTCTCGCTGTTCCCTCTCGATGGCTGGGCTTGGGGTCATAGCCTCACTGAGCCCTGTCTCTGGTAGCTCCCTCCCTGCCATGGAATCACTTCCCAGCAGCACCTCTGGACAAGGCAAACCTGGTTGGCAGCTGACTTGCCCTGCCTGTGTGTCCCCCCCACTCTGCTGGGGTCTCAGCTCCCATGGTGCTCAGCACTGCCCTTGCTGTCCCAGTGGGGGTAGGCAGCGAGCTCGCTGCTTTGGTCACAGCATCAGAGCCAGCGTGAGCCCCCTCTCCAGTGTGCAGGGAGCATCTCTTCCTCCCACTCAGCCCCAGGGGTCTGATTACAGACAGGCAGGTATCCCCAGCTTAGCAGCTCCTCAACCCCCCCCCCCCCCCCCCCCGCGAGTCAGGTCATTTGCATTTTCACTGACAATTTCAGTCTCAGCCAATTGTTTCCCTAGATTCAAATTCAAATCCTCGGCTGTTACAGGAGCAGGGCCTGGATCCTGTCCCAAAGAGACACAATCATCCCCCAACAGGACCTCACAGCCGATATCCTGGAGAACCCCAACTACCAGCCAGCCCGACCCCTCCTGGGTCTGCACAGGGATCTGGGCCATAGGCAGGGTGGGGGGCTTCATCCCTGGGATCTTCACCAAGGTCACTCAGCCCCCCAGCATCTGGTGAGGCTGCACCAGCCAGGACCTGACAACAGTTCTCTCTGTCCCAGGATCTCGCCATCCCAGGAATGTCTCCCCGTTGACCACCAACTTCCGCTCCCACTGGGGGTCCAGGGCCTGAGCCCAGGAGAGTCCACGCAGACATATAGGTTGGGGCCAGGAGTTGGAACCTGTCCATGACCCCATGCATCTGGCTGACGGCGTCTATGGCCTTGGGACCCAGCAAGGGTGCTAGATACCAGGGCTTTTCTGCAGGGTCCCCCTGGTTCAAATTGCCAGCCTGCTGAAAGGCAGTGGGGTGGGCATCCACCCCCCCCTTGGGATCTGGAACCCCGGGTCTATCCCCACTCACCCCTGGGAAGTCCCCTATGCCTCTCCGCTCCACCATCGCCAGTTCATGCTGCTGCTGCTTCTCCTGCAGCTCTTTTTCAGGCTCTCGCTGGCTCTCACAGTCCTCTCGCTCCTTCAGACTCAGCTCCAATCCCATCCATCTCCGATCCCCTGATGGGGAATCCAATCGTGAACCCATCTGGTCGGGGACAGGAGTCTTGGGGATGCCTGGCTACCACTCCAGCTCCTCCCAGATCCTCTTGTAGCCCCATTTGGGTCAGGAATCCGCTCTTTAGAGCAGACATCATCCTCCAGCTGCATGATTAACTATGCTTTGGTGAACTTTCCAATGCGTAACCCTCTCTTTTTGCACAGGTTTACAATGTCCTTCTTAAGGAGACGGTAATAGGCCATCACTTTGCTGTTCTCAAGTTGTTGTGAACTCGCAGGCTTTTGTGCTCTCAGCTTCCCACAGTTTCCAGGAAGAACCCCTAGTGTGCCAGCCCTTCTCCAGGTCACCGCCTCTCTCCCAGGATCAAGTCTCAGACTCCTCCGCCCCTGGGACCGCTCACTGCAGTCCCCAGGGGGTCCCCGTTACTGCAACAGTCCTTCTCGCTGGTCACACACTCCCATGGGTTAAGCGTAGCTCCTTCGCCCCCTGAAACCACCCCTCTCTGAGCCTTGATCATGCCTGATCCTCCTTCGTTTTACTGCTCCCCAGTCACTTACTGCAGGATGCTCTGTCCACGGGGGTGCAGTAGATCCCACCACTGCCACCAGTTGTCACAGAGTCACCGGGTGATGCTCTAGAACTACTCCATACGAAGCCAGTCATGATTCTGGGGGCGCATGCTCCTCTCTGTGAGCATACTGTCTCCAAGGCAAGAAGCTTACACAGCTTCGACCTTCCTGGGTCTGATCTCGGAGCATTCAGCATCCCCTTCCAGCATACTCAGACCCTATATCCTATCATGCTTGCCATCTAAGAAGACAACTGTCCTGATGGGTGAGGTAGATATATAAATTTTGTATGTGCATTACAATTTTTCTGGTTCTGACTAATATTCCTAGTACATTTGTCCTTTTTCCTCCTGATTATTTGTTTCAGTAATTCAGAATGTAGCTAAATAGTTCTAATGATAGTAACTTCTCAAATATCTTTATATTCTTTATGATGAAAAATATGTATTAAAATGATGGGGTAATATAATGTTATTTGCATTTGGGACAATGGTCTAAAAATGGGGCACATAGAATAGGGCCCTGCCAAATTCACAGACCATGAAATCTGGTCTCCATGAAATCTGGTCTTTTGTGTACTTTTACCCTATACTATACTGTTTTATACTATGGAGTAAAAATATATACAAGTACACAGCGTTTCTCAATTTGGGGGTGGCACTGCTTTCAGAGCTGGGTGGGCATAGAGTGGCTGCTTACCAGGAACCCAGCTCTGAAGGCTGCACTGCTCCCGGTGCTCTGCCTTCAAAGCTCGGCATCCATCTAGCAGCTGCTGTGCTCCAGCGATCTAGTTCTGAAGGCAGCGCAGAAGTAAGGGTGGCAATACCTCATCCCTCCCCCCACAATAGCTTTGCAACCCCCTTTTGGGTCAGCCCCCCCAGTTTGAGAAATGCTGACTAAAGGGCTATATATGTTTATATTTTGCCATTTTCCAATACATATTCATGCTTTGTTACAACTCCATGAAATGTAAGATTTAAATATCTGAAATCATGACATTCAAGATTTTTAAAATGCTATGACTGTGAAATTTACACAAATGGACCGTGAATTTGGTAGGGTCTTAACATAGATGGGAGGAAGGCATACCTTTTGACACATCTTTTGCTTCATCTGCATGTAGACAAGTTTTGTTTCACACTTTAAAGTGACTAGTCAAACTGTACATTTTGCTGCTTAGCTTAATGGGTTGGAGTCGCTACACACCATTTTAATCATTCTGAGAGCCAAATCTACATTGTTTTGTGTAAAATCTAGAAAGCTGCATCCATATTATAGTGAAATTTTCCCTTTGTAATTAAAAGAAAATTGGCAAAGTAAATGACTGTTGGTACATCCTTTTCTTTTAATTAAAAAAAATCATTGTAATGATTTCAGTGCTTGAAAATACCTGTCCCCTCTTTCCCCTTTGGGAAAAGGATCTATTTTTTTTTTTTAAGTAAGCTGCCCTTCTGGACTAAATAAAAAGAGGGCTTTTGCACGTGTGGTGCCATTGCCAGTAGTCTTAGAACAATTCTTAGAGATAAAGGTGGGAGAGATTACAAATTAGAAATGTGATGCAACAGAATATGCACGGTTTGCCAAAACGTATTAAGATAGAATTGGTTTTGGATAAGGGAGGGGATGCTAGAAACATAAGTTTTGATATATGTTTTTAACTTTTATTAAGAAATGTGGGTTTATTTATATATTTATTGATAAAACATGTAGACGATATGAACTATTTGTTTAGATTTCAATTATATGATATTTAAGGATGATTTCTTTTCTGACTTCAAATTTGACTGACTGTTGCCCAGAGTTGCTAATTTCTACAAAAAGTAGATTTGCACAAAACTGTCGGTTTTATGTCGATTTCATGGTTTTATACAAGTGTGCTGTAAATCACAAAAGCCTTCTCCCACCACAAAGCCCAAGTATGAGGCTGTGAGTGGGAGTTTTCATTGGGGTTGTGGGAATTAAATCCTTTCCCTACAACTATGGGCAGTTCATGGCTGCCCTCTATGGCTATTTTTGCAGATTACGGGTTGGAACACTGGCAGCACCTCATTTGTATTTACTATTTGAAGGGTTTAGGTCCTTGAATCAGTTCCCATGGCCCATATACTGGTCCGTTTGGCATTATTGTAAATAGTACATCTGTGGCATGCCAAGGTGCGTATATTCCCTCCACAACTGTTCTACTTATCCCCCCATCCAGCGTAGACTCACTACCAGTTTTAATTAGATTAGCTTGCTCTTTCTCCATTGTTAAATTTTGTCTGTTTAGAAGAGCACTGTAATGTCTTGTGGAAATAAATCCAAGCACACACAAAAGGAATAACTGTTTCATTAGCTGCAGCAGTCTGTTCCACACTCCAACAGTTTGTGCCCTAGCCTAACCTCTAGCAGTACAAGGTACTCAAGTTACAGTGCGATGTTCTGAAGGAACACATCCTTTCAGGCACTATAGCTTTTAATAGTTGGTGTTTTTTTGGAGGGGAAGGTGCTGTTTTTTATAGAACTGGGAATGTTTGTTCGTGCATAGGAGCTGTATTCTTTTTTTATATGATATTACTGAAAATCCATTATGTAATAAACTGTCTGTGATTTCACTAAATCAGCCCATTGTAAAGATTTTCTGTTTAGTTTTAAGGGGATAGGTTTTTAAGGACTACTGGCTAACTTTAGGGCAGCTGTCGTTTGTTCTGGAGTGGTGGATGCGGGTGGGGTGGGTGAAGAAAAAATTAATTAAAAAAATGATATCAGTGCAGGTGTTACATTTAATAATATATAGTAAGTAATTGATGGAGCAAAATCAAATGATTCAAAATGATTGTTGGCATTAAGTATCACTCAAGTTATGACATCATGGGAGGGAAAAAAATACAAACTAGGTCACTGTTAAAAACTGGATTATAGACTCATTCTTGATTTGAAATTTTACAAACTAAGGGCTGTATACTTTGCTTGGTCGTGTATAGATGGCCTTTAGTTTGCTGGTTGGCCTATTTTAAAATATATTTTATTTTATTGTTCTGGATTAGTCATCTGTGGTTGCTTGAGCACAAGTGTTCCAGTGTAGTTTTTGCAGTTATTGAAGAAAAATAAAAGTAATAAAAGAAGGGTTCCTAAAACAGTTTTGAACACAAGATAAGAAACTGCTCCATCTGTTGGGCTCCTTAGGGTTAACCAGGGGACTTGATGATTTGAGTCTAAATTCTGCAAAAACAAAAATATGTAATTTTGAGATTTGAGACTATTTTTTCCCCTTCAGCTTATGAAAATAAATGCCTTTTAATGCACTGATTAAAATTTGGAGCCCTGTGCATAATACAATTATGTGGCAGTGCAAATGACTTCATAAACTAACTTTTCGCCAGATAAATAAATTTGCACATTTAAAAAAAACTAGATATAAATAGATGTTCTCTTGCTGTCTTTCAGCTTCTTAGCTTGTCCACAGGCCATTTTAGGATCTCTGCATTAAGGGGAAAGTATGGTTTGCTGGGGAAATAGGGACAACAGAGGAGGAGGTAATATCATGGAAGAACATAAGGAGCAAGAAGGTATTTATATAATCATTGTCTAGGGAACAGGGAAAGGCTTGCCGAGTAGGAGCAGACAGCCAGCACCCTCAGACTTTTTCTTTTGGGATTTAAGAACTGTGGTATGACAGTAACTTCCTCTTGTTCTTCTCAAGATAGTGCTTGAGCCCTGTCTCCCACAATCACTGTGGTATCTATGTGCCAAACTGAAAGATTTAAGACCCTTGCTGCCAGCTTTTACAATTTTATTGCGAGTTTCTCAATATTTGGTATTTTTCTTAAAGCTTCAGTTTCTGAGTCGTGATTATGAGAGAATCTATTTTTTAAAGTAAGCTTCTAGCCCTCATGGTTGAAGAGAAGAGCTTGAAAATATGAACCCTAAAGCGGGGTGGGCAAACTGAGGGCCAGATCTGGGTGGGGAAAGTGTATGCAGGGCCGGGGCAGGGGGTTGGGGTGCAGGAGGAAATGCGGGGTGTGGGAGGGGGTGCTAGGGTTACCATATCTCATAAATAAAAAAAGAGGACCCTCCACGGGCCATGGCCACGCCCATTTCCCCACCCCTAGCCCCGCCCCAACTCCGCCCCTTCCCCACCCTAACTCCGCCCCCTCCTCCCTCCCACTCCCAGCCAGGGGGAAAGGGCTGCCCGAGCGCTACCAGCTCCATGGTTTCCCGGGCAGCCCCCAGACCCTGCGCCCCCAGCCGGTGCTTCCCCAGCGCAGCTGGAGCCCGGGAGGGGAAGAACCCAGCCGGGGGCGCAGGGTCTGGAGGCTGCCCAGCAAACCGTGAAGCCGGCAGCGCTTGGGCTTTGGGCAACCCCTATGCCTCCAGACCCTGCGCCCCCAGCCGGGCACTTCCCCTCCCGGGCTCCAGCGGCGCAGGGTCCGGAGGCACGGGGCTGTCCGAAGCCGGTAGCTCTCGGGCAGCCCGGCTCTTAAACAGCCTCCAGCGGCTGCGGCTCTGTGTAACTGACACTGTGTCAGTTACACAGAGCCCCGCAGCTGGAGGCTTTTCTCCTC